>NW_021476720.1:0-1404 GCF_001605985.2 Dendrobium catenatum | reverse complement strand
TTTTGGTTCCACAAATTTTAATCAAAGAAGTTCTATTTTTTGAAAATTTCTTCCGCATTATTTTATTTTTAAATTACAATTTATCGTAAATCTCAAACGGCAACTTGTCGCATCAACTTAATTCAAAATTTGTCAAAATACCAATAGTTAGAAATGTAGTATTAGTTTATGGGCAAATTTATTTCATAAAAAACCTCTTTCAATGAAATCCTGATATTAACATCAAAGTATAATGAACAATAACTTAAGCCGGTTTGGACAGGTCTTGAGTTTGGCTAGCAATGGGAACATGTTTGGCAGTCGTAGCATGTGAGGTCGAGTGGCTGGTTGTTCAAAAGATGAAAACAATGAAAACACCTAAAACTTGTTTGGGCTTTTAATTTTTATTAAAAAAAACTTACAAAATGTTAATTAAACATTCTTTTTCCAATTTTTTTTTAATTAAAAACAAAAAAGTAAAAATAAAAAATGATGCAAAATAGACCCCAAGTTTTCTACAAGAATCTTTTTACATTTAAAATTATATCAAAATTTCAGAGGTGAAGCAAATGGAATGAAAACAAATACTGGTTAACCAATAGAACAAGTGTAAGAAAACTAAAAAAAAAAAGAAAGAATTTCCTGATCAGCAGTACCCAACTGAACATATGTATTGCACTTACAAATCTAAAGTACTTCATCATCAGATCACTATCAGTTAACACTAATTAATACAAGCACTTATAAATTAAAAATCTGAAAGGTTAAAACATTAAACAACCTGTTGAGCAAATGTTGCTACGTCAATTGCAGCTGCGGCTTGACTGCTATATTACAGAGCACCAGATGAAGGACCATGAATGCATTTTGCATATGCTACACGTAATATTTTCAAGAGTTATTCCATTAGTTGCTTCTAGAGCTTTGTTGCATCCTCCACCTGCCACAGATGACAAAGCAAGAATGCCAATGGTTTTGATGTCAAGGCAATGATATCTATACCGTAAGAACAACATTACTGAATGAAAATGCAAAAATGCAAACCCTTTGTAGACATGGGTAAATTTATCCCGAACAAGACCCAGATCCGGCCTAATGATAATAAAAAAGTAAGAGCCAAAACATAGTAGAAAAGCATTAGCTTACTTATTACACAAATACTACATTTATGGGAGCATGCTTAGAAAAATCATAGAGAAGCATCTCTTCATCAGCGTTATCATCTAATCCACGGACAACTAATACATGACTTCAGCCTGCAAACAGATTCCATAGGAGGAAAAGCATCAAGTATGATGGAATTGTACCAAGATCCTGTAAGAGAAATTTACTTATTGATTGCATAAATATTTGAAGTAAGAGAGCAATATTTCTAGGTAGAATGTTTAATCCACCATTCCTATCAAAAAGAAAAATTTATGCATT
>NW_021476719.1:0-237 GCF_001605985.2 Dendrobium catenatum | reverse complement strand
AAAGTGAAGTCCTCTTTTAAGTCCAATAAGGATCTTAGGACCAGTAAACCTTTGGAAATTCTTCACATGGATCTTTTTGGACCAGTAGGAACTGTAAGTCTAGGAGGGAAGGTATACGGATTTATTATAGTGGATGATTTCTCAAGATTCACATGGGTTAGATTTCTTTTTCATAAAAGTGAATCATTTGAGGAATTCAGAAATTTTTCAACTTGGATTCAAAGAAAACAAGGATGT
>NW_021476718.1:0-1242 GCF_001605985.2 Dendrobium catenatum | reverse complement strand
CTCTCCTCCTGGATACAACCAATATATTCAGAATATGCATGGAACTCCTCACCAAGGTTCTGAGGTTTTGTGATGCTTTCTTTCTGAGTTTTGTGACCTTATAATGGTATCCTATTCTCACCACCTGGATCTAAGGTAACTTGGAATTCTTTGTGGATTTAGTATTTTTGGATCTTAAATGAAACCTCCTGACTGTAATTAATTTATGTTCGAATGAGGTTTTCTTTTAGTTTCAATGCATAGTACATTTGTTAAATTTGTATGTATATTACTGAATAGAATGAGCCTCTAAGTTTGGCAATCAATTCATTGATTGTATTGATGAATTTGACTGTAATTTATTTTTTGTGGAATAATGTTTAAAAAAATATTATATTTATTTTTATTTAATCCTGGTAATTCAATATTATGTTGCATGTTGTGCTGTATAATAACTTTGCATTGCTTTCTTTTTTGTAAATGCATGCATTGCAGTACACAGAAGGAAAATTCTTGACTTATGATATCCTTATTTAGCTTCCCTTTAGAGAAACACATTTAGTTTAGCTAGTCCATTTATATGATAGTGGCATCTTTAATTTGTAGAGCAAACGGATCACACTACAACATTGACAAAACAATTATTTAAGACCGTGGAAGACCATATGTCGGAGCGTAATTTATGCTACCTGTAGGCTGGGAGCCTATGGTGAGAATGTAATGAGTTGAATTTAGGAAAAAGAGAGAGGGGAGAGATGAATTTAGACAAAATCTTTATTATTCAAATTAGAAATTCAAGAACGGTGAAAGTAGGAGCTCTACACTATGGAGAATGAGCTATATAAGAGAAGTAATACAATGTTTTGAGGATTACAGATCTTTTAATTTCTTTTCTCTCTTCCCCCTTTTCTTCGCATATTCTCTTCCCTTTTCTTCGCATATTCTCTTTTGTGGAGATAAAAGAGTTCAAGAAGTTTTTGGAAGTGGGAAAGGATCTCTCCTCTGCCCCCACCCCACTTTTTCCTCACCCTTTTACAGGGTTCGAGAGGATGTAGGAGTTATGTTCCGGTACATAGGTGTCCCTATGACGCCTCAAAATCTAGAGATAAATTTAATCCTAATTTCTGAAACATACTAAGCTAATTATCTCACATATATATCTACACCAAAGCTGTGAGACCTCGTTCTCTTACTGTTCCTCTCTGATTTGGATTTTTCCTCTCAGGATCGTCCAGGCCGATCAGCACTGTAGAAAATATCGGC
>NW_021476717.1:0-435 GCF_001605985.2 Dendrobium catenatum | reverse complement strand
TCCATATGATCATCTGATCCTCTGAGGTTAGGTGTGAATCCCCACACTTAGGCATCCTTTCCTCACGATCATTTGCTAGAGTTGGAGAACGCCCCTCGTTGCACCATCCTAGTGTAAAACTTAAAATTTAAACCTTCCAAGATTAGATACAATCTTTTCCATAGGTTGCTTTCTTTCTTAGAAGACGTCCTTTAGTTCATTGAGTTAGGTGTAAGTGCCCACTTAATGGCATCCTTCCTCTTGAACTAGAAAGAAGAATCTAGTCTTATCAAAATCATTTTCAAAACAAAATCACATCAACTCTTACATTCCTTTCAAACTACATTCAAATCATAACATTCAACTTTTCAATATCTTGACTTTGTTAAATAATACTAATTTCATTAGTTATTATTTACTAAAGCCATCAATGCCAATATCAACTTCAAATCAATT
>NW_021476716.1:0-229 GCF_001605985.2 Dendrobium catenatum | reverse complement strand
TTTTTTCGATTTTATTTTGTGTTTTTGTCTTTGTTTATTCTTTGATTTTTTTTTTCGTAAAATTTTTTCTCTCTTTTTTTTAGAAAATGCAAAGAGAAATAATTTTTATTAAAGCAACTAAATACAAATAAATTCCTTCTTCAAAAAATGAAGAAAAGAAGGAGGGATACTATTCTCATTCAGATCTTTCTAAAAAAAATCTGAATGAAGAGCATAGTTAGCACACATA
>NW_021476715.1:0-210 GCF_001605985.2 Dendrobium catenatum | reverse complement strand
AACATGTGATCAATTTCTTTACCCATAATGTTGTTTACAGATTCGGTGTGCCACGCCGGATAATCTCAGACAATGGTACTGCATTGAAAAGTACAAAAATCTACAAGTTCGTTGATCGGCATAAAATCGATTGGCGATATTCATCCATATACAATCCAAGGGCAAATGGATTAGCAGAAGCCTTCAACAAGACGCTGGTGAAATTGTTGA
>NW_021476714.1:0-316 GCF_001605985.2 Dendrobium catenatum | reverse complement strand
AAAATTAAGAATCGGGAAGTGGTTGGAGGCTTTGATATGGGCTCCAAGATCAAAATCTTAAAGGGGTTGGGTTCAGTGGCATAGGCTGTAAATATTTGAAGGTTTTACAGCCTTTGGATTTTAATTCAGATTCTGGGGTTAGAGACCTCATAATGAGCTCAAAATTGCAGGGTAGCCTCTAGAGACATGTCTTATTACTTGTAAGTGATAGACTCTGAATCAGAGGCCATTGGACTGGGTTTTGGAATGTTTGAAAATTCTTTGAAAAAGGTCTTTAGGCCAACCGCTCATCCCATTGTCGTTTGTTATCATCAAG
>NW_021476713.1:0-634 GCF_001605985.2 Dendrobium catenatum | reverse complement strand
TTGCGCCTTCCATATTCTTGAACAGCCTGTGAAAATTTCATTTTAGAATGTCTTCGCATTGGAAAGAAGTGTAAGAAGTGTTCTGGAGCTCCAGACATATTAAATGCTCGTCGGTGGGAGATGGTAACTTTAGGAGATGACAAGAAAAGGAGGAGCTGGAAGTGGCCAGCGTCGGTGGAGAATACCCACAATTGTCTTCGCGACGGTGAGGGACAAGGACAACGGCGATCGCTAGTGGAGAAGGATTCTATGTGGAAGACGGGGAATCGGTGACTCAACGGGATTTCTGACGGGCCTTAATGGAGTGGCAGAATTGAGGAAAGAGGGTTTTAACGGGGAAAGTTTGGTAAGCTCTATATATCAGGGCCAGTGAAAACTAAGAAGCAGATGAACGCCTTCAATAACAATTTTATTTAAGGTGCAATTGTCGTTTTACCTTTCAACTATTGCTGACGCATTAGCAGCATTTCAGAATAAAGTAAATCTTTTTGAAGACTTATACTTTTAGCATGGCAACGAGTTCTTAGAGCTTAAAATGCAATAGATGGTTACAGAAAAAATGAAAGAAATCTTCATACCTGCCACTGCGATGGAGCTAACAGCACTCGAGGCCTTCTTGATCGAACATGTTCTA
>NW_021476712.1:0-358 GCF_001605985.2 Dendrobium catenatum | reverse complement strand
ATATATATATATACAAATTATTTTTTATTTTTCTTACTTATCTAATATTGATCTAATGATTTTTTCAGCTTGGTAACTAAACAATGATTAATGATTAAGTAAACTTAATTAAGTGTTTAATGATCAATAATTTTTAATGCAATTGGCCGTTTTAGCCTTTAACGTTAAGGACTTTTTTGTTAGGACATTAATCAATTAAGATAAACGCATATGCTTCTCATATGCAAGATTCGGACTTAAGAAGTCTTGGTTTGTAGCTAAAGCTTCCAATCAACAGATCAAGATGAGCTACGACGTACGTTAATGAATATTTAATGAAGTAAAATAAAGAATATTATGGTCATCTAACACGTTTTTT
>NW_021476711.1:0-217 GCF_001605985.2 Dendrobium catenatum | reverse complement strand
TAATCTTTAGTGTCTTATTTAAACATAATTCAATCAATTATCTTAAGGGTTGAACTACTTAAGATTCTATAAAGTGATAATAGAAGAAGAAGAAAAATAAGTACTTTTTTTTAGTAATTATCTTTAGTTTTTTTTTCTTAAATTTATTATTAACAACACATTACATTTTTAGTTGAGTATGTCTTAATGAATTTAAATACCAATTAGTCATTCCATT
>NW_021476710.1:0-235 GCF_001605985.2 Dendrobium catenatum | reverse complement strand
TTTACTACTTTTAAAATGATTATATTTATTACTATGAACATATATTACATGAATTATTTCTATGCATACAGATAATTATGTCTGAGGAGTTGCCAGAAAGAATGATTGGTCAGTCATCTAGGCCTGATACAGAAACAGGAAGGACTGAGGAAAATAAGTCTAAGGAACTTCACGATATTGTTCATTTGATCTCACAAATGGAAGATAAAATGACATCTATGGAGAAATCTTCTAC
>NW_021476709.1:0-981 GCF_001605985.2 Dendrobium catenatum | reverse complement strand
TTTAAGTTTCCCCCACAAGAACGAAGCTACAATGGCTTCCAAAGACACTTACAAAGTGCCTTGTCAAGCTTAAATAGATGCTCTCAAAACGAGCTCATTAATGCAAGTTGCCGACATTATCGTCCAGGACGATTAGTTCAAATTCAGCTCAACGACCCGGGATGATTTGGGACAATCAGAAGAAAATTGGTTGCATCGTCCTGGCCGATACCACAATCATCTAGGCCGATTAGTTTAAAACTGATTTCTATCGTCCTGATCATAGCCCTGAATTTGAGCTATCCATTGTAGATCGTCCAGGACATCATCCCGGCCGATCAAGCGATCATCCCGGCCGATGTGATCGTATCAATCAACCATTAATGCTTTCCAAAGATACCAGATCAATTTAGGCATAATGGAGTTAGATCGGCCTGGACGATATAAATATTATCCTGGCCGATTTCCTAAAATAAAGAATTCCTAAACTAATTATGGCGGTTGATTCTTTCTGAATTAAGACTATTGTCCTGGCCGATATATGTATCATCCAGGTCGATATCAATGACGGCTGCCTTAATAAGGATGCCCTAATTAGGTTTTCTGATTTTGGACATATCATCCAGGACGATATAAATATCATCCCGGCTGATATTACCATAACTAGAAATCTTATAGGGGACAACAGAAAATCTTCCAAGTTACAAATCAATATATCCCATACCAAATACAACAGACTCAAGAAAGGATAAAGATTACAAACTGACACACACCTAGTCTACCCAATCTTGAGCTGGTTCTAAATTGCAGTCTGATCGTGTGGACCTGAAATGTTAGCATAAAAGGCAATCATAAAAAAATAAGGAATGTTTGCTATCATCAAAATCATAAACCACTGATCCGCAACAATCTCCCCCTTTTTTGATGATGGCAAACAATTCAATTTCACTTTTCAAAAAGAATAGTTTCTCCTAATCTCCCCCTCACTAGAATAACACTTTT
>NW_021476708.1:0-211 GCF_001605985.2 Dendrobium catenatum | reverse complement strand
TATGAGATGTATAACGATAAAAAGATGAATAAAATTTCCACCTCCTCCAATTTCAATTTGACATATATCTTAATTTAAAAGAAGTTATTTATGGATATCATAATGGGTGAACCCAAATATGATAATTTTTTTTATTACTACTGAAGAAGGAAACCATTAAAGATGTTATGAAGTCAACTAACTTAGTATCAATTCAAGAAATGTCAATTTA
>NW_021476707.1:0-202 GCF_001605985.2 Dendrobium catenatum | reverse complement strand
TGAGTAAGTTGCACCCCTAGGCGCAGTGCAATGCATCAAAATATTGCGTGCTATTTGAGCAATGCATGAACAATGACAAATGGCACAAATGACGCATGCTATTTTATTATCAAATTGTAAATTTAATATTAGAAATTATAATTAAATTTTTAAGGTTTATAAATTAATATCATACTTAATTTTAATTAATTACATCAAATTA
>NW_021476706.1:0-271 GCF_001605985.2 Dendrobium catenatum | reverse complement strand
CTGGGAGGAATTAATTTCTGACATTATGATAGTAATTAAGACTATCTGTATGTCTGTAGTTAGCAATGAAGGCTTCCCAAAAAATTTTCCTTGATCGAAAATAAAGGTCGAAATAAGAATTTTTTTTTCAGAAAATCTTCCCAATTATTTAATCGGACCAAGCCGTCTTTAAAAAGACTTTAAAGACTCGGTTTGTTTTGGGTAACTAGGGCACGCACGACCAGTAGGTACGAGCGGAAGGCGGCTTCGCTTCTTCGTCGACTTTCCCTTT
>NW_021476705.1:0-205 GCF_001605985.2 Dendrobium catenatum | reverse complement strand
GCTTCTATCTCTCTCTCTCTTTCTCTCTCGCCCTCTCTCTCCTTCTTTCTCTCTCTCCCTCTCCCTCTCTCTCTTTCAATCTCTCTCTCGCAGCTCCCTTCCTCTCCCTCTCTCTCTCCCTCTCTCTCTATCTCTCCCTCTCTCTCCCTCTCTCCCTCTATCTATCTATCTTTCTCTCTCAAAGTCTCTCTCTCTCTCTCTTTCT
>NW_021476704.1:0-436 GCF_001605985.2 Dendrobium catenatum | reverse complement strand
AAAACGCCTTGAGGCTTACGCCTCAAGTTTTTTTTATAAGCCTTGCGCCTCAACTTGGTTGAGGCCCTCCTTAAGGCGCACCTCGCCTCACTGGCGTGAGGCTTACGCCTCACCCGATATATATTAAAACTTACATAAATCCTGAAGTAAAGCCGCAAATAAATCACACTTCGTGTACCTCCTAGTCGCAGCAACTTCCTCTCAACTTCCTTAACCTCTAACCAGTCGCCATTTTTTAACATATTATTTGAGTATTATATAAAAATTTACTTTTAACATTTATTTACACTTAACACAATTTTTTTATTATAAGGCTCATGCCTCAAAATGCCTTGAGGCTTACACCTCGCCTTACCAAAAAAAAAAGCCTCAATACCTAATTGCACATTTTTAAACATGGTGATGACAGTGCTGATGACTTATGAGTTTTTATGTG
>NW_021476703.1:0-297 GCF_001605985.2 Dendrobium catenatum | reverse complement strand
TTTGTATAACCTTCCTGGAACTAAGATCCACATATGACAATCAAGTGACTGTAAGAAAGTAGACATGCGTGTTTTCCAAAAATTAAAAGGTATATTATCAAACAGAGGAGGTCTAGTAATATGTTGACAGATTTAAAATGATAAAAAAATTGGAAAGTACGAATGCTCCAACCACGAAAATAAAAATAAAAAAATTGAAACACAATATTTGAACATAAGATGTGAGATTTGTATCACTCTTCCTCCACCATGGAACTTGCAGCCATGTTGAACTAGTGAAAACTAGATTGGAAAATT
>NW_021476702.1:0-218 GCF_001605985.2 Dendrobium catenatum | reverse complement strand
CTTCCCAGCCTTCGACCCTACACGTGTCATCTTAGTAAAGAATTGCAGTAAAAAGAAGAAATCTACTGAACCTAAATACATCCATTTCGTAGATACTATCGATAACGATGACTTCTTTGAGGGTGAAACAGATGTGATTGAATTAAACCCCCTGCCTGACCTGAACCCTGGTGTAGGAGACCTAGGACCTCTAAACCTAGATACCTTAGCCCATCCAG
>NW_021476701.1:0-1029 GCF_001605985.2 Dendrobium catenatum | reverse complement strand
TGGCAATAACGAGAAATACCGCTCTGTGAAGACCAATTTCGAGCAAATACCGAGTTGTGCCGAGTTTTTCTAGAAAAATTCGATACACCTCGGTACAACTCAGTATTACTCGGTATTGGTTATTGCCAAGCAAAATCGACCAATACCTAGCAATACCGAGTAATATCGAGCAATACCTAGCAAAATGGAGAAATACCGAGCCATCCAGGTCGGGTTATCGGGGCGTGTGATAAATAGTGAGAACGCGTGGCGCGATTCTACTGCGGCCGAACGTAGAGCTACGTCCTCTGACCGGACCAAATAAAAGTTCCCAAATTTAGGCTTCATTTGGGATAGTTTTCTTAATACATTCTAAATCAAGTTTTAGTACAAAAATTTCTTGAAAGCGGTTAAAAAGCAGTGGTCAAAAGTTATCCTAAATGCCCCAAACTAGCGCCTCAACGCTGCGTGATGGACTGGATGGTTTTTTCTCTAATTTTTCTGAATGGTTGTGTCCCTTAGGGTTATTTACCTGGCTTTCTCTTGTATTTCTATAATGTAGATATTGAGAACGGTGTATATGAGAAGAGAAGCAAGGGGAGAGTGAGAGATAAGAGAGATATGCATTTATTTCTCCCAATTTTTATAGCGAATTTCTTGGTGTGGCGTGGCTCCGTGATTTTTTCCTTGTTTTGAGTTTTTTCACATCCTGGTGTCATTTATTTTTCCGTTACTTTTACTTTCCTGCTTGTTTCGTCATTGTGATGTTTTACCCCCTCATCCCCAACACTATCGCGTTACAACAAAGATGTGATTATTTCAAATATCTTAGATCTATTATACAAAAGAATAAGAATATATACGAGCTTGTTACTTCTAGAGTTAAGTTTAGGTGTTTATAATAAAAAAAAAGATTTTTTTTTTTTTTTACTAGAAAGCTCGTATAATTAATTTATTAAAGTCATTTTCCCAAATGAAGCCTAAGTAAATGAAAACTTACTTGGGTGATTTAGACTTATACAATGAATGATAAAAAAATGCACTCATTAA
>NW_021476700.1:0-213 GCF_001605985.2 Dendrobium catenatum | reverse complement strand
CAGAGCCAGAGATAATTACATTACAGAGAAGAAAACAACAGCGATTATAATTCACATATCAACATATATACAATCAGCAGAAGCGTCCAAAAGGTCATATGCAATAGCAATACGGCTACAAAACAGAAGTCTACCAAGGCTACAAAATAAAGCTACAGCAACCGAAGAAGCATCATGCGGGAGGCTCTGCACCTGAAATATTAACCACATATA
>NW_021476699.1:0-324 GCF_001605985.2 Dendrobium catenatum | reverse complement strand
AATTACTCAGCTTGTCAATTCTTGTACCAACATTACATCATAAACTAATGAATCAAAGTCAATACTCGAGAAATCCTCCATTTCTATTTTCCTGCAATCAATGAATGAAACAGTTTTTTCCACGGAGCTTCACTGAAGCAATTCCATAGCTTTCTTTCGTTCAATTAGGATTATGTAAATCTTTTTTGTAGACATTTTTTTGTGCATAGAATTAATTTAAAAGAATCATTACATATAGATACCTATATGCAGGAATGGAATTTACTGGCAATACAAGTGAATCAGCTGAAATCGCAAAAAAAAAAAAAAAAAACTTGCGGCAAT
>NW_021476698.1:0-664 GCF_001605985.2 Dendrobium catenatum | reverse complement strand
TTACTCATATCAGCCAGGATGATATTTACATCGTCCTAGACGATCAGGATTAAAATAGAAAGTCTAAATAAGGATTCTTAATTAAGTCTGTCATCATTAACATATCGGTCTGGACGATACGTGTATCGGCCGGGACAATAAGCTCAAAACAGAAAGAAATTGCCGCCATAGACAATTAAGATATACTATATTTTTAAATTATCGGCCAGGACGATCATTGATCGGCCAGGATGATCATTGATTGGCCTGGACAAAATTCTCAAATTATGCCTTAATAGATCAGGAAATCAAGGGAGTAATTAAGGATGATTGATACAATCATATCGTCCTAGGCGACCGCAAGATCGGCTAGGACGATCCAGTCAAAAATCTTTAGTTACTTCAGGATGATAAATATCGGCCAGCTCGTATCTAGGGCGATGCTCAGGATGATTTTCCCATGATTTGAACTGATCAGCCAGGACGATCGTGAGATCAGCCTGGAGGATCAAGCCAATTTTCAATCGTCCAGGAATGCATCCAGGGCGATGCTCTGGCCGATCTTCTGGGATTTGTACTGATCGTCTAGGCCGATGTCCATATCGTCCTGGAAGATAATGTCGGCAACTTGCAATTAATGAGCTCCTTTGAAGCTCTTCTATTTAAGATCTCTTGTTCAATGTTT
>NW_021476697.1:0-285 GCF_001605985.2 Dendrobium catenatum | reverse complement strand
TAGAAGATCTAAAGCTCTCTACTAAATATAACATATGTATTAGAATATACATATACTTTGTATTTAGGTGTACTGCTTCTATCTAGATTGTTCTATGGCTTCCTTGTAATTATGTTAAATCTGTTTACCTGTCTCTCTATATAAGAGTAGGAGGTAATGTTGTATTCGGCACTGTTAATAATATTACAGCAAACGACATCTTTCTGTTATGCGATCCCTTCTTCTTCTCTGCAATCCTAGTTTCTACAATATGAAGTAAAGTTGAAGATCCTATCAATTACACAG
>NW_021476696.1:0-205 GCF_001605985.2 Dendrobium catenatum | reverse complement strand
TGGCGCTGCACCTCTACCCGACTTCGTACTTTTACCAAATGTCGTACTTCTACAAGTTAATAGACTTTCGTCGGTTTTCTGCCCGACGCTGTATGACTACCCGACGTTGAATTCCTGCATGTCATCATACTTCTCCCCGATGCTGGAAGTATGCCCGTCATTTCAACATCCCTCCTTACAACGGTCTATCCGACCTCCATCGCAA
>NW_021476695.1:0-345 GCF_001605985.2 Dendrobium catenatum | reverse complement strand
GCCCTCCCAAAGATATCGAGCAGGTGCAACTCCGCGGTGGTAAAGTATTACCCCCTAGGCTTCCCCCTCAGGAGAAAGGCAAGCAAATTCCCTTTGAAGATTTAAATCCAAATTCCCCTTAGCAATCAGAATTTCCTTTAATTCCTTTGGGTTTTGCATCCGTCATTCCTAAGGTTGATTACAACGTTTTGGCCCATCTTAGGAAGTTGCCAACAAAATTAAGCATTTATGATGCCCTCCTTCTCTCCAAAGAAATGAGGGAGTCTTTAATTAAAGCTCTTCTCGACCCCGAGATTTGCTTAACCCAATTGACTGCAACTTCAAAAGATGAGGCATTCTACTTCA
>NW_021476694.1:0-282 GCF_001605985.2 Dendrobium catenatum | reverse complement strand
ATATATATATATATATATATAATAAAAGAGCATTTTTCATAGTAAAAATAAGGTGAATAAAATAGATCAAATTCTTTATAGGACCCTTTCAATAATGAGCGGCCGGGCTCACACAGTAATTGCAGTCGCCGCTAAATTTGGCTCTACATACTAAATTAATTTGTTGATCATTTTAGGTTTAATCCATAAAAAAACTGTTGGTTTTGGTTGAGAGCTATGGAAAATTTGTCAAAGTAATAAACGACCCGACCTGAAAATTTCGAGTTTAAATTGACCCGTTTA
>NW_021476693.1:0-230 GCF_001605985.2 Dendrobium catenatum | reverse complement strand
GCTCGGATGCCGAGGCGGGAGAAGGCACGAGCATATTTTATTAATAACCTTAATTAATTATAATTAATTATAATTAAATCTAACTAATTATAATTAATCATAATTAATAATAATTAATTAAAAATAACCTAATTAATTATGATTAAATTTAATTAATCACAATTAATTAGAAATAATCTTTAATTAACTATAATTAAAAATAATTAAATTATAATTAGCTTGATTAATTA
>NW_021476692.1:0-276 GCF_001605985.2 Dendrobium catenatum | reverse complement strand
TCCCGTTGAAATAATTCTCACCTTGGACGTTGCTTGTCTGGCAAAATGCAAGACCCCTCCTCGTTAAAACAAAAAGGGAGCTCATTCGTTCAGGTTCGGTTTGGAATTCAAGAGCTCTCACACCACAATTCCTAAAATCCTCCCATGCACCTGATCATTTCCTCCCCCACGGCGGCTTCTTCTTCCTTACTCTCTCACATTTTAGAGCTCCAGCACCCTCTCTGACGTCCATAAGCCTCCACCGAGCTCCTTCCAAGCTTTGATTTCCATAGCTGT
>NW_021476691.1:0-240 GCF_001605985.2 Dendrobium catenatum | reverse complement strand
ATCTTCGGGAGTTATTGAAGATTTTAAGAAGTCTATAACCTTCAAGATCATCATTCAGGATCACGTCCAAGAGGCTCGTGATCACATTTATGAAGTAGAGGTGAAGGCTTTAGAGAAGCAGTGCATTGAAGAAGGATTCATTCGAGGCTTCTTGAAGGGAGTTCGTCTGGTGCAGCGGAAGACCGGAGTTGAGGTTGAGGGGCTGACACCTAGTCAGGCCTCAGATGACTTTTCTTCAGA
>NW_021476690.1:0-290 GCF_001605985.2 Dendrobium catenatum | reverse complement strand
TTTTCCTTTTCTTTGCTTGATTGATCTTGAAGTGTAGGGCAATCGGCTCTCACATGTCCAGGTTTCCTGCATTCAAAACAAACAACATCAGAAGATCCTTTAACATATTTGTGATCCTTACCTTTCCTCCAATTTTGATGATGCCTATGTTTCTTCCTTAGAAAGCTTTTGAATTGCCTTGTGATGAAGGCAACTTCATCGCTCTCAGACCCGAAAGATTCGGAATCCGATTTGTGCGCCTTCAGTGCGATTATTTTCTCCTTTTTCTTCTCACCTGTATCAAGATTTCT
>NW_021476689.1:0-237 GCF_001605985.2 Dendrobium catenatum | reverse complement strand
ATTGTGCGCATTGTTTAGCCTTGGGCCATTCTAAAACTTTGTAAAATTCTTAATCCTAACCTTGTTTCCTCTGCTTTGCCTCCTCCTTCTCATTCTTTGGGGGTTGATTTAGCTGCTGTGCACACATCTGATCTTGGTTTTCTCTCTACTGCTAAGGAGGGTGGTTTAGGTATTGACTCTGTTGTCTCGGGTAGAGTCTCTCTGTTGGTGGAATTTTGAAAACATATTTTAAAAATA
>NW_021476688.1:0-328 GCF_001605985.2 Dendrobium catenatum | reverse complement strand
GATAGAAACATGCTAAATAAGGATATAATACATTTTGACAAGATTTGTGAGAGATATAAAAATAAAACAAAAATTTATTAGAAATAAAAAATAGGATTTGAGTTACCGAACATAATTAGAACAAGTCTCATAACAAGGATGATGGTCACAAATCACCAGAAAGCAACTTTCTCTCTCCTCTTCTCTCTTCTCTTCCCTTCTTCTCCTTTCTTGTCGAGCAATTGAATGAGGTATAGGGCTATGTATTGGGTGCTTATGAAATTATGTAGTGGATTAGTTTATTAAAATAGATGATTTTTCAAACCCAACACTTCAATGCTCCAAATTT
>NW_021476687.1:0-530 GCF_001605985.2 Dendrobium catenatum | reverse complement strand
GGCATTTTTTCCAGCGCATGTTCCGTCGGAAAAGTTCTGACGTCTAATGCTCCGGTAAAAACGACGTCGGAATATACCAGCATTTTACTGGTTTCGATGCACTTTACGGCGAAAAATATCCGACGCAGTTACCGATGGATAATACGCCGACGTTTTTAAACTCAAAGACTTAAAACCGGCGCAAAATGCGTCGGAATGTTTTCCGGCGTCTGGGACGCCGGAAAATCCGCCGGCGAAAGCCCTATTTTTTAACCCGAGCCCCTATGGCTGCTCATTTCATTCGTTCATTTCTCTCACATCTTCGCTGTTTTTCTCGTCGCCCACCATCGCTCTTCGTAGATCGAGGTCGCCGAGCTCTGTTGACGGTCACCAGACGTCGCCGACGTCATAGCCTTCCTCGCCGGCGAGAGCTCCATTTTTTACCGTAAGTTTCTGCCTTCCGCCTCCCGTCGATTGTAAGTTTTTTTTTCGTGTAATTTGTTTGGATTCATGTCGGGTAGATCTATTATGGAAGCCATACATTTTTTGAA
>NW_021476686.1:0-223 GCF_001605985.2 Dendrobium catenatum | reverse complement strand
GGGAGAATTTGCATCGAGAGGGAAGAAACGATCGAGAAAAAAATAAGGAAAAAGGTTTGTTGAATTTCTTTCGGATTTTCTTATAAATTTCTTCTCCTACTTCGTTTAAAGTGAGCGATATATTTCTTGAAGGATAGGGAAGAGATTGTAGCGAAGAAAAAGGAAATTGGGAGAGAAGGGATTTTTGGAGTTTGAGAAGTTCTCAATTGTAAGTGAATTATTA
>NW_021476685.1:0-310 GCF_001605985.2 Dendrobium catenatum | reverse complement strand
AAGGCAGCAGCAAAAGATGTTAAAAAATGTTGAACAAAAGCTCTTAAATAGAGAGCTTCAAAGGAGCTCATTAATTTCAAGTTGCCGACAATATCGTCCAGGACGATATGAAATTGTCCTGGCCGATCAATACAAATCCCACGAGATCATCCAGAGTATCGCCCTGAATGTAAACTGGATGATTGGAATTTGGCTTGATCGTCCAGGCCGATTTCACGATCGTCCAGGCCGATCAGCTCAAATCAGAGGAAAATCGTCCAGAGCATCGCCCTGAATTCAAGCTGTCTGATCCCGATCGTCCAGCACTTCG
>NW_021476684.1:0-245 GCF_001605985.2 Dendrobium catenatum | reverse complement strand
TAGTACCAGGTCAGTTCCGGATTCGATCCGAACTCGACCCGTTGACCCGAATTGACACCCCTATCGAACCGACACTTGTTTTGCCCTACTGTAGAGGCGAGATTGTAGTAGAGGAGATTCGAACTCGGGATGAGGGTTCCCAATCGTGCTCGCCCACTAACCATCCTAAGCTTAGGTGGGTCACTTTATATTATTTTAATTATGTTTAATTTATATATAATTTAATAATTAATAATTATCCAAAT
>NW_021476683.1:0-267 GCF_001605985.2 Dendrobium catenatum | reverse complement strand
TCTCTTTTTTTATTTAAATAAGATATTAACATTTACCAAATTATAAGCTAGAAAAAAAAAATCTAATGTTATCTTATCACCTTCATTAATAGCTCCAAATTCATAGCGACCATAAATATCTTTAATATCTTCTACCTCTCTACCAACATATCCATTTAAATTCCCTTCAATAAAAGCTCTTTATTCAAGATGTATCTTTTGTACTAATTCTTCTAAGTTATTTTCAAATAATAACTTTGAACAAATATAAACTTATATGAGGAGCAT
>NW_021476682.1:0-447 GCF_001605985.2 Dendrobium catenatum | reverse complement strand
CTATCAGTGAACTCGTATCAATTTATTCTTCCAGTCGATAGTATCAATCGGCTCAATATCTCATTATTCTCAATCTCAATAATAATCAAATCAATACATCGAGCAATTAAAATCAAATACATACAATCAGCTATTACAATTAAAATCAATTAATACAATAATTCAATGAAATCATCTACGATAATCAAATCAATAATTCAATGAACAATTAACCCAATCAATTAGACAATCAATCAATGATATCAATAAATCGATGTTTCCGTATCAGTATTAATCATATCCATGAGTCAATAAATCCATAGTATCCGTGAATTAATCAAATCGGTATCTATATCCATGAATCTCTACGATATCCATAGCAATGTCAATATCCATGAATCAATAATGCAGAATCCGTATCAATATCGGTACCGGTATCTACGAATCAATCAAATCGAGAAAATCAAT
>NW_021476681.1:0-366 GCF_001605985.2 Dendrobium catenatum | reverse complement strand
GGGTTAGATCAAGAAGATGACGATGGCGACGTTCAGCAAGACCATTTTGCTCTGGCGTGTGAGGGCAAGTTAGTTGCTGTACGATGCCGGAATCTTGAAGATAGGAATGAAAAGCGTTGCTAGTGAACTCGCCTCCCCCGTCGGATCTAAGAACTTTGGGAGTCTTGTTATATTGAGTTTTTATAAGATTACAGAAAGTTTTGAACATGTTAAGCGCTTCGTTTTTGGTGTGTAAAAAATATATCCAGGAAAATCTTGAGAAGTCGTCAATGAAAAGAAGGTAGTAGCGATGACCGTTTAGGGACGGGTGAGGAGAGGGTCCCCAAACGTCCGTGTGAATAAGATCGAAAGGTTCAATAGAATTCG
>NW_021476680.1:0-4028 GCF_001605985.2 Dendrobium catenatum | reverse complement strand
AGTGAGGATACAGATGATGATTAGATCTATTTTATGC
Source organism: Dendrobium catenatum (assembly GCF_001605985.2). Taxonomy (NCBI): domain Eukaryota; kingdom Viridiplantae; phylum Streptophyta; class Magnoliopsida; order Asparagales; family Orchidaceae; genus Dendrobium; species Dendrobium catenatum. Next base: position 3,991 of record NW_021476680.1, on the reverse strand, counting down.
TTGATGATTGTATTAATTAGAACTTGTGAACTTCAGAACTTGTGATTGTAACATTATCATGAACTTACATGTGAACTGTGATTGTAATGTTATGATGAGCTTGTGATTGGATTTATAATTTATGGTTGTGATGAATATAGAGGTGTGTTGCCCAACATATGATTGTGATGAATATAGCGGCATGTTGCCCAACATATATTACTCTTTCAGCAGGTTTAGACTTTAGCGTGAACCTCCTTCAAATAGAGGGGATGCTGTCAATTTGTTTTGCAGGTGCTACAGGTTTCCGGCGGCTAACCGGCGGTTTGGCCGCCGGAAACTACGATACCAGACGGCCAATAATCAGCCACCGGTAATGGCACTACACCGTCGGTTTATTACCGGCGGTTCTACGGTGGACATCCAGCGGTTCTGAGCGTCGGTAATACCGACGGTTAGATCGCCGACTATCGCCGGTAAAGTAACCGGCGGTCTACCGGTGAAGGCCGGAGGTTTTAAAAACAAACGACGGCCAACTAAACCGCCGGAGTACCGTCGGTAAAAAGACCGCCGGTAGGCCGTCGGTCAAATAATCGGCGGTGTCACAGCCGGAAAACCGCCGCTCCAAAATCCGGTTGAAACTGGTGGTCAGAGCCGCCGGAAAACCGCAGGCAACATAAGCCGCAGGTAAAGAACCGCCGGTAATAGTTTCCTACTCGATTTTTTCCGGCGGCGCAAAAACCACCGTAAAGCCACCGGTAGTCAAAAAAACTGCCGGTTAATATAGGCTAACCGCCGGATTTCAGCATTTTTCCTGTAGTGTTGATCGTGCTATGGTCAATGATGCTTGGATGTAGGTTTTCCTCTATTCTTATTACTCAATTTAATGTCTCCCTTGCTTTGACCACTATCCCATTATTTTACACTCTGATTTCTCTCAGCATATGCATCACAGATTCTCATATAAAAATTATTAGGCTAAACTAGATAGTTACTGCATATGCTCATCTCTATTATTAATGCACCTTCTTATTGTAATCCTCTTATTTATTTATGCTCTAAGCTTAAGCAACTCAAAGATGGCATAAAAACTAAGAAATGGGTAAATTCCAATGTTGTTAGCCTCCACTTGACAGATCTTCATAATTTCCAGAAGGATTGTTTGATGAGTTTGGGTTTTGATCCAACTTAAATGCCAACCTTAAACAACTTAATATGCAAATTATGAAATTCACTTCTTCTTGGTCCTCCTGGATTGTCCAAAAGGGAAAAAATAAATTGTCTTTCTCATGGGGAGGATGATATCAAATTCTTATATTCCAAAATTAGGAAGAGGAAGAATTACAACAAATCTTCTATTTCTCTAACTATGGCCAACACCACGACCTCTTACACACAAGCTTCCTCCTCCACCATCCAACACTTCTAGAATAGTTAAAATTTTTAATCATTTTATTTAAATTATTTAAAATTCACCGGGAAGCTAGAAAAGCCGCCAAAAAGCCATCAAAAAATTACGACAAAAAGAAACTACTGGAAACATCCACCAGAAAAGCTATCTCATTGTCTTATGTCGAAAAACAGCCGAAAAATTGACCGCTAGAAAGTCGACAGAAAATTTCGCCGGTAATTGTTGATTTTCCTATAGTGCCACCTCCCAATCCTGATGTAAGTTTTTTTTTTTGGTGATGTTATAACCCCGTGACTTGATGCATCTCTCGTTCTTCCAATTTTGGAAGTTGAAATTAAATAGACTGTACTTCTTAGATCTTCCTCATCATCCCCTTATTCTCCTAGGTTCAATTTTGATTTTTATAAGTCTACTTGGGCGCTAATTGGCCCTTCATTTTACAAGGTTGTGACCTCCTTCTTTGCTAAATGTTACTTACCTAGGTGTGTTAAAGCTAATGCTTTAGCCCTAATCCCCAAAACTTATCATACCATCTCTATTTTTTTTTTTAGGCCTATATCCCTTTGTAACACCATATACAAAATTGTTATTAAAATCCTAGCCTCTAGGCTTAAGCCTTTCATGTCTACATTAGTAAAGATAACCAATATGATTATATCAAACAAAGAATTTTCACTAATAATTTTATCCTAAGAAAGGAGCTCCTCAATTTTTTTTAAGGAAATATGGCTATCCAAAATTTATGTGTGCTAAATTTGACATGAGAAAGGCTTTTGATATAGTTTCAAGAGATAGCTTATTTGCTAGGTTGTCTTACAAGGGCTTTAATCCAACTTTTATTCAATGGATTAAAGCATGCACCTTTAATGTTTGGTTCTCCATTTTCTTCTTTTTTTGTCTTAGGTAAGGATGCCCTTTAAGCCCTTACTTGTTCTATTTTGTGATGGATACGTTCTCTTGTCTTAATGATTCTCCTACATCTGCTGATGCTTTCAATTTGGATGGTTACAGGTTGTCTCACTTACTTTATGTTGATGATCTTATTATTTTGGAAAGGCTACTAAGCATAATTTCACTAAACTAAACAAAGTTCTTTCCAAGTTTGCTAACTCATTTGGCTTTATAGTGAACTTAAAAAAAGTTCTCTCACTCTCCGTCCAATATGTCCCAATGTCAATAGTTTAAACTGTATTCTCAACATTCCATCCTCCATTACAAATATGAAATACCTTGCCATAACTATCTCCTCTCACAGAGCCAAACTTGCTGATTTCTACCCTCTGATGGAATATATTACTAAAACATTTTCTGGTTGGAAAGTCAAATCTCCCTCTTTTATAGGTAGACTTTAGTACTTGAGATTTACTATATGGAACTCTATAGCATACTGGATTTAGGGCTCCATCCTTTGTAAAACTACTATTAAACACATTTCCAAATTCAGGGCTAAGTTCCCATATTTTGGTGATATTGAAGCTAGGAAAATGCATCTCATCTCTTGGGAAAAACCTTGTAATCCTAATTATCAAGGTGGTTTGGGTATACCATCCATGCAAGCAATCTTGTGAGTTATAATTGCTCACTTATTAGAAGGATATACATCATCTCATCTCTCCTCTCAAAATGGTGTTTCTTCATATACCTTTCTCCTTGGCACCCCTCACCCTCCACCTCTTTCACCTTCTAGAAAAACTTTTGTGCTACTATCTCCCTTGTTAAAAAGATGTTCCACTTTAAGGTTGTCCCTAACATACATATTTTCTTGCTTTGGAAAATTCTTCTTGGATTTGCCTATCTCTCACACTCTCATTCAATATATCCCACCAAATGCAATAATTGATGTTTTATTAATAAGCATGGCTGGTCTTTTCCTACTAATGTTCACATATTACTTGCTACTGCCATCTCACATGTCAATGTATTCTACTTGTTTGTTCTTCAATAACTCAGATAAAGGAAATTTCAAGAAGTATTTGGCTAAATTTTACAAAAAAAATGGGCTACCTTGTTCTTAGTATAATTTTGTTGGGCATAAACACTATGCTTTACATTTTTCTGTATACTATCTGATGTCATTGGTGGGTGGGTTAACAATTGCTAATATTCTCCTAAAAAGGGCATCAATGTGGACCCTACATGCTTTCTTTATCATACTTCTCTGGAAAGCACCTCACATTTATTATTAAAATGCAAATATTCTTTTACTATTCTTGCTAATTTGGTGCATGGGATTTTCTATTTAGACCTAATGTGCTCCAAGTTATTGAGCATATAAATTCCATGGGTTTTTTTTTTTATTTTGTTTCTAAATTCATATACCTTTATCTTCTCATTATTTGCTGCTCTTTCTATTATTTATGGAGAGAGAGGAATTATAGAAAGTTTGGTTAAACTTATGCTAACTCTTCTTCTATCAGTCATAAAATTTAAAAAGTAGTATTTCATAATGTATCCAAGTGGGAAAATGGTGCAAAACTATTGGAATTGTTGTAAGTAGAAGATGGTTAGATGTCATCTCATTTTTTGGTTGGTTGCCTTCTTATTTGATGAATGCCGAGCAATTCTACTATGGCCTGTTGGGAATTTCACTAATTTTGATAG
>NW_021476679.1:0-319 GCF_001605985.2 Dendrobium catenatum | reverse complement strand
GGTAGAATTTTTGTTGTGATGTTAAATGAATTTGTTAATTTTAATTTGTTGTGACGTTAAATGAAGTTGTAACAGACTATTTCAAAAGAGTTTAGGAATTAGATTGGTACTTTATTATATAATCATATAAACATAAAATTTATTTTTTAAAATTTTGACATTTGTATAAAAATAGAAAAAAATATTTTTTTAATTTATTAACTTAACTTATTATTTATATATAATTAAAATATGCTAGAAAACTGCTCAACAGAACTGCTAATGGGAACTAGTCCGTCGGCGTTATTGGAAAAGTTTTATAGGGCACGTTTGCTGAAAT
>NW_021476678.1:0-212 GCF_001605985.2 Dendrobium catenatum | reverse complement strand
TTTCTAAAAAAAAGCTCATTTTTTAATTCTATCTTTTCTTCAAATAATTTTTTTTTTAAATGTCACACAAAAAATTTAATTAAGGAAAAATATTATACCAAAAACTTTTTTTTTTAACGATGAGCGAGAAAATATAATTTAGTATACTTAAATTTAAATCAACCATAAATATATAAAAGAAAAACTCATCAAATATGATATATTTGCTTAAA
>NW_021476677.1:0-350 GCF_001605985.2 Dendrobium catenatum | reverse complement strand
TAAACTTCATCTTTAGGATGGTTGTTATGTTTTAAAGGGTTTGTTGAATGTTTTAAATATTAAACTAACATTTTCTGGAGCTTTAAAGCAATTTTGATTTTTATGAATTTCTGGAATATTTTAATCATTTAATTAAAGGGTCAAAAGTTGACTTTTGGATTAAGTGTGTTTTCTGGAATGTTTGTATTTTATTAAAATACTAGACCTTACTACGATCAGTTAGAAGGTAAGTACGTTGAAATCAAATTTTTTTACATTTTATTACGGAGGTTTAAAGTTTTGAACTGGATTTTGAACTACATTTGACCAATCTGTTGACTTTTTGAAATATTATAGATTTCTGGAGTTTA
>NW_021476676.1:0-235 GCF_001605985.2 Dendrobium catenatum | reverse complement strand
TTTCAAAGTGATGAAAGTTGTAGCAAATCTAGTTGCTTCAGGCCTAATAATCTCTTTCCAACCTTCTTTTTTTCTTAGCCAAGCTAGAATAAAGACATGATTGTAGATGAAAATTATAACTTTTGAAGCTCTTTGGGCAAGATCCTGAATGTGAGGCATGTTCCCAAAATCTTTAAGAATAAGATTTAAACAGTGTGTTGAACATGGAGACCAATAAATGTTGCCAAACCTTTCA
>NW_021476675.1:0-255 GCF_001605985.2 Dendrobium catenatum | reverse complement strand
CCAGCATTGGCACTGAGGCGGAAAGAACAGAACTTGAAAAGGAAAGGGAATGTGAGGTGGTCGGGACGTATATCACGGGCTAGCATTTGGATATAGAGAAAGAAAGGGCTTATTGAGGCGGAGAAAGATGAGGATTGGGTTCGAATGATGGCGTTGTAGTCGGAGAGAGTAGGGTCGCTGATAGAATGGAAGAGATTGGAGGCGTAGGGGAGAGAAGCGAGAGAAGGAGACGTTGAGCAGAAAAAGAGGAGGCGG
>NW_021476674.1:0-283 GCF_001605985.2 Dendrobium catenatum | reverse complement strand
CCCAATATCTATTTTTTTCTTTGTATAATTAAAACTATGTTTAATAAAGTAAAATTGCCAAAAATATAACTTCTAGAAAAATAATGTGTTCATTCATTCAAATAATTATTTTTGATGTATTTTTCCTTTAAGGCCTTTTGATTTAGGTGTTGTTTGATTTATTAAAAAAGAAATGCAAATTAATATATATATATAATAAATGCAAGGTCAAATGAAAGTTGTTGTCGACGGTCATGATGACCTACAACGATGATTGATGGAGTTCAGTGGCCAGCGATTGGAG
>NW_021476673.1:0-342 GCF_001605985.2 Dendrobium catenatum | reverse complement strand
TTCTATCAGTGGAGGCTGCACCAACGGTTATGATCCAAGGGGCATCATTATCAATGCTACTAACCCGTGGGTCATTTGGTGCCGCTGCGCAGGTGACAATATCCTTTGTGATTGCTGCAAACGAGCCTATTACAATCCTGTTCGCATCAAAGTTTGGTGATATGTCGCCTTGGGAAATGGATATCACGTCAACATGGTCACGAATGGCCGCATCGAAGGATTTAAGCTGGGCGCTACCTGTGGTTGCCTTGTAGATGGCGAGGTGGGCCTTTGGTGCAATACCAGCGGCCGTGCCATGAGCTTGACCAAGAACATTTGCATTATCGACAAAGTTACCGGCTG
>NW_021476672.1:0-213 GCF_001605985.2 Dendrobium catenatum | reverse complement strand
CCATAGGAATTTGCTTTTGTTGTCGTCATTTGGCACCATATTTGTAGAGAACACCTTGTATGTATAATGAGTCTTTTGTATTTGCAGAATATTTGTTATATTTACAATGCATCTACCTCCACTTGCTTGTAAATGGGACCACTATATGCATTGCAAGGCTCTTGTCATCACCTCTTTAACTTGTAGGTCAACTGTTGTATATGTGATGAATTT
>NW_021476671.1:0-1073 GCF_001605985.2 Dendrobium catenatum | reverse complement strand
CTTTCCAGTCAATTATATCAATCAGCTCAAGTCCCAACTATGATGCACCGACACTCCGTTTTAAGAGGCAATGCAGTGTCGGACACGTGTCGGACCCGGACACGCGTCCGACACGGCACGGACACGTGTCCGACACGTTCTGGGTGTGTCCAGGCTGAAAAAAATAAAAATTAAGCCGGACACGCGTGTCCGATTATTTCATATTTTAAATTTAAAAAAAAAAACTAATAAGAGCACGCAAATAGCCCTAATGCCGCCGCGTTTCATTCATTCGAGCGAGAGAGTAGCAGCCGCAGCCGAGGCTCCAGCCCGCACCCTCGAGAGGAGTCGCCTTCAGCTTACGACCGTCCCGACCAGGCGAGCGGCCGTCCCGAGCAGAGGAGTCGCGCAGTCGATCGAGTCTCCAGCCCGCACCGTCGCCTTCAGGTTCCGGCTTTCCCGAGCAGGAGTTCGCGCAGTCGATCTGTAAGTTCGACGACGTTATCGGAGTTTACAACTTTTTGATCGGAAGCAAAGACAGGAGCTCGCACGCTGCTAAGGTAACTTTCTCCCTTTCGTAAATCAATTTCTTCTCTTTCCTGGAAATCAATTTCTTTTATTAAGCATGCGGTGAGATTTTTCTTGGCATTACAACGGAGAATAGATGTAGAAAGAACTGCAGGCTCTAACTGTTCGGATTTTCATGAATGGATGGATTGATTTTTGCCATCTTTCTAAAGATTTTCAGAATAGGTTTTTGACACTTAGCACCACTTTTTAACACCTTTATCATTGCTGTTTTCTTTTTAATCACCTTCCACCTTGTCTTCCATAATTTTGGCAATCATAACATTTTCCAATTCCATGTAAGGCAAATGTCTGTAGCTTTGAACGGTTCTGGAATTTTTACACTTTCCCTCAAACTGGGAATACATATTAATCGTGCCTAGCTTGAAATTAAGGTTGTTGAATTGTTTATGATTAATGGCCTTAATGAGGATATCATTCGTTTGACATATGTAGTGGTGTAAATCACTTCAATTTATTTTCTTCTTTAATGATTTATCTATCAATCTTCTTTGTGTAGCCCAATC
>NW_021476670.1:0-334 GCF_001605985.2 Dendrobium catenatum | reverse complement strand
TCTAAGTCCTACTCGTCCAGGACGAATTTTACAATCGACCAGGATGATTGGTTCTATGTAAAATTTTCATCCAGACGAAATTAAATTATCGTCAATGGCGATTGGTCCTCTGGAAAATTTTCGTCCAGATGAAATTAATAATCCTACAGGACGATCTGGTCTCTGGAAAATTTTCGTCCAGACGAAATTAAATTATCGTCCATGAAGATTGGTCTTCTGGAAAATTTTCGCCCAGACGAAATTAATAATCGTCCAGGATGATCGGTCCTCTGTAAAAATTTTGTCCAGACGAATAAAATTTCGTCCAAACGATTAACCGACTTAGAATGATTTT
>NW_021476669.1:0-832 GCF_001605985.2 Dendrobium catenatum | reverse complement strand
TGCGCAATTGCGCCTTTGAGGCGCGCCTCAGTCCAAGTGAGGCGTACGCCTCTGCCAGGAAAGGAATTGCGTAAGCCTCGAGGCGGTTTTGGGTCAAATTGCGCAGAGGCGCGTCTCAAGGCGCGCCTCTTATTGCGAATTTTAAACAGAGGTAATAACAAGTGGTATCATAGCCTCATTGAGGTGATCGAGGTGGAGGAAGATTCGCGTCCAAGAAAGAGAGGAGGTAGACTACCAGTGCCGTCGACGAGCATGCTCATGCTAGTTTGTTTGCGTGAGGCGGACAGGTCTAGTACCGGGTTCGGCGGAGGCAAGCAGGCTGGATTGGAGGTATGCAGGCCTAGAAGCACAAACACACGGGAGATCGTGCGGGTGTTGCGCAGGCGGGTCAAAGCAATAGTTCGGGATGCTTGTTGGCTTGCAGGGTAGTGGAGCTCGGGCCAAATACCCACAAAGCCGGGACAAGCATGGGCACAGTCGCACACCACGTGCAGGATGGTATCAGCAGTGGGTCGCGAGCTGTGCTTGCATGCAATTCGAGCATGCGGGGCGCAGGCTGCAGTGCAGAGTGCGTGAGCCAGGCGCGCGTACATGCATGACACAGGTGGAAGCAGTGTGCGTGGAAGTGGGTTGCGTAAGCGCAGGATCATGGGTGACGCGCGTGGTTTCACGCGAGATTAAGGAGCGGGAGCAAGGAGGCCATTAGGAGTGGCCTGGTGGCGCGGGTGAGCAGATGTCGTGCTAGCGGACCTTGGAGGCACGGATCCTTTTCTTGATAAAGATTTTTTTTAGATCTTTTGAGGTGGAGTCTCCAAGTTAAAATTCAGGCATA
>NW_021476668.1:0-310 GCF_001605985.2 Dendrobium catenatum | reverse complement strand
CAGTTGCTATTTTATATTTTAATTATTTTGAACATTCTTATCCGTTTCATTTGATGCTGATCATATGATCTGTAATTGAGACCAAGAGTCAGATGAGATAGCTTAAAAGATTATGGGTCGAATCGATCAGATAGACTAAAAGATTATAAATATAAAGAACATTATAAAATACAGCATATAATATATATAGACAAATAGAATATTATGCATTTTTTTCTTAAAGAAAATGAAATTTTTTACTATTTAAGCTTACTGATATCCATATTTTATATAAATTTTGATCATATTCTGTGCAGAGAAAGAGAGAACG
>NW_021476667.1:0-454 GCF_001605985.2 Dendrobium catenatum | reverse complement strand
ATTTTTGAGGCTCCTACTTGGGGAACCAAATGAACTGCAAATTTGATGAAATTTGAACCATAGAATCACCTGACCCTAAGGACTAAACCCACCAAATTTGAGCTCAAATGGAATACTCTAAGGTGGTTAAATAAATCACCCAAGGTGAGCTCTAAGTCACCTTCAAATCACTATAGGGGTTTATCCTAAGCTTGGATTGGGGCAAAATCAGTGGCTCTACACTCCTTATCCTTCTCATCATCAACACACCAAAAATCACACCCTAAATCCCATTGGATATGTCTGTATCCCATTTTGAATTTAAAGGTCAAACCATGACCCTTAAACTTAAAAATTAGGGAAAATGCCCTTGAACAACTTGTTGAGTCTAGTAATTAGGTTATTAAGCCTAAGTTAATGTCCCAAAGGCTACCAGGAGGGGGGTGAATTGGTAGTTTATAAATTTTAAGCCCTC
>NW_021476666.1:0-246 GCF_001605985.2 Dendrobium catenatum | reverse complement strand
AAATTTCCATCATACAACAAATATAAACAGAAAAGAATGTTCGAACAGAGTAGAAAGTAGTTTTTTACCTAATTCGCTGTGCATTGAGATATTCTCTGCTACTAAATGAGCCGTATACTTGCAGAGCAACTCTCACATCCCATCCTAATTCTCCATAATTTCTAAAATCATAAGAAGTTGTTCATATAAGTTATTTTAGATTTTTTAACAAAAAGTTGGTATTATGAAATTAATTTAGAAAAGAGA
>NW_021476665.1:0-306 GCF_001605985.2 Dendrobium catenatum | reverse complement strand
CATTTTTTTGTCTTTTAATCATTTTTTTATTATCCTGATTGTTTGTGCCCCTTCTCTTTTTGATCATGTCAAAGGGAAGAATGTATTATTGTATTTGTATCTTTTTTTTCTTTCAAAAAAATTAAAAATAATAAAAAAAAAATTTCTCTATTTTTAAAAGTTTTATTTTAGTAAGGGGAGATTAGGAGAAAATATTTTGTTTTTGCAAATTTAACCTGTAATGTTTGTCATCATCAAAAAGGCGGAGATTGTTGCAAATTTATTTTCATAGATTATGATTTTGATGATAGAAAACAATCTTATTTC
>NW_021476664.1:0-3373 GCF_001605985.2 Dendrobium catenatum | reverse complement strand
TTTTGCGCAATTTCCAGTAATAAATGCCTCGATGCTTACCCTCCGTAGTTTTTTTATGAGGTCTTTTGCGTCCTCTAACTTGGTTTGAGGGCCAGCCTCGCTCCTCATCGCTTATTTATTATATAAAACTCACATATCATTCTTTGATAAGTATATATGCCCAACATTGGACTCTATAGGAGAGGAGCAAGGGAGAGAGAAGTCATCATCAATAATGACTCAAATGGGAAGAACCCCTTAGTGATGACAGTGCTGAGACTTATGAGTTCTTTATGTTTGATAGTCATGCTATTTATTTTTGGAAATTTGAATTATATGTTAATGAAGATAATTGGAATTTGGGAAAGATAGAATTTTTGAGTTGAATTATTTCATGTTGTCTAATTATGGATATTGATTCACTTTATATTTATGTTTTTTTTATGTTTTATATTATTCACTTCATTAGCATATAAAAAAATTATTCATTTTAGTTACGCAATTTTTTTCTTTGGAGACTTTTACGCCTCAAAACGTCTCTTTAGTCTTTTCTGCCTTTCGTCTCATCGTATGATAATTAACTGCTTTTCTCTCAATATCTTCTTTTACTCGAATTATTGCAATTTTAAAAACATATGTGCACACCTACATAATTATTCTCATTTTGTGTTTTTCCCAGTTACGGATTGTCAATTTTTTGTGTTGGTTCTGTTGTTTACACCCTTTATGGAGGATCTATATATATATTATTTATGATTAGAAATTGCATATGATAATAGTTCCAAGAGAAGTTGCTATTGGAGAGTTTTCTTTGAAATTAAAGGTATGTCAATAATGCTTATATTCAAATTCATTAAAGATATGTGTATGCATCGGATCTATTTACTTTGTGTTCTTAACAAGGTTGTAGTATTGACAAGTTATTTCTCCTTTATTTTCGGTGGTTATGGTTACATCAAGTTATTCGGCCTTTAAGCCTATATTTTTTTTGCTTTTTAGTTCGATGGATGTTCTCACTAGACATTTGCAAGAGGATGTACCTTTGGTGTGTATTGCTTTTGCTGATGATATTCTTCTTGTTTGATTAAGACTAAGAGAGAGTTGAGGTATAAATAAAAATTTTCTTTTTTTGAATTATTGGATTTGGTCACCTTTAGGAGTCTATAGGTTTATCTTATTTTTTCTTGCTTGAGATAGATCAATAATATACGATAATATATGGAGTTGTTGTTAATTTGTTTATGTAATAGATCTAGGAGGGGATTGTGACTTGGGTTATGCTGATCAAGTCATTTTATTATAAGAGTTACACGTTTTAGATATCTTGGTATCTAATGTTCAAGTGTTATGGTTGATTAATATGTTAATATAGAGGGTTGATATTTTTCAGTTATTGAATTCTAGTTTTGGATGGTTGAAGTGTTGAGATTATTCATTGCATCGGGTCTTGTTATGTGATTGAAATTGTTTCTCCCTCAAATTCTTAATGGTGAAATTAATTCTATAAGTTGGTTAAGTTTAGTGTGATGGCCTAGCATTGCTTTATGTGTGTCCGGATTATGTTGGCTTTAATAAGAGAAGCATTTATACTAAGTTAAGTGTTTGGCGGATGGAGGTTATGCTCAGGTGGTTAATGAGTGCTTTTACCTTAGAGATAGGATATCGAATATGTTAGCATTATACTGAAAAGGTGTGAGTGTAGCTTCCTTTTTAAGCTAGGAAATAATAAAAGATTTTCGGAAAGTCGTGCCTTAGATTGTGTATTGGTCACATAATAATTCTCGGCTTACCTACGTAGTTGGTGGTGTGTGCTGAAAAATTGACCTGGTTAGGACGTGTTAGATGTTGTATTTTAGTTTGACTTAATGTTTATTGTGTTATGGTTAGGGGAGACCTTATAAATAGATCTTTGGGTTTAGAAAATATTAGAATGATCCTTCTTTTATTATTGATTATAAACGGAATTTTGACTTTTTAATAGGATACAATTTGGATGTAAAAAGTGATCATTGTTAGCCGACCTCCACGTATTGTGTGTGATTTATATGGTCTTTTGTTATTGTTGTTGTTTGTTTGTTTTGTTTTATTTCCTTTATGATGCCTTAACAATCATTATTATATATTTTAATTAGTAAATATTAATTTAGTCTTTAATTATTATAATTGTTGATATTATTTTTTTTATCTTATTAATAACACTTGTTGCTATTAACTCAGTATGAACCTCATTAAAATTCATGTTTATATAGCACTCAGAGGATGCTAATTAAAATATTATGTCGTGCTTGTCAACTTAAGATGATACAAGCAAAATTAAGTGATCAAGTGTTTAATAAAAAAATATCTAGATGTCAAGCATGTTTGCGGATGATCCATTATTCTTTAACAAAATGATACAGTCCGGGTCAAGGCGAGCCTCATATTGCGTAATTTTAAACTCTGCTTAAAAAACATCTCATTTTTTGATTTTTTAGACTGTGCTTGTTCCTTATTTTCACTAATCATTCTCTTCAGTGAAAATTTTATGCTTAAATTTTATTGCATTACGCTGAAGTTTGGGATCTGCTTCTTCCCCTCTTATTGAAATTATAGTTCCAACACTGCTGTTTTGACTTTCTTTTAATACACAATTCAGTGCGCTCTAATGAAATCTGAAAATCATATCCATTTATAAGCTCAATTATCTTGTTTAGCTACCATTTTTATAGCATTATGTGAATCTAGGTCTGCAGTTTATTCTTTTTTTAATTACTTTATCATAATACGTTGATTTGTCTCTCTTACCAGGAAGAACTTTGGGTTTAAATATCCTGATCAAAATTTAGCTCTTTAAATTTATCATCGGATGAGTGTAGCCAATTTACATTCATCTTGCATTTTTTTTTAAATGCATGTAATAAATTGGATTTTTTTTTTTTAATTAAAAATTTGTTAGAACATTCTCATGCAATTGTTTTCTCTTGAAGATGTCATCTGTATGTTTCAATGGATTATTATTATAATTTCTGGAATTAAAGTTGTATCGTCATTTGCTTTCAGGTGCCGATAATAGTGCAGGAGTGGCATTCTTTGAATCAATCTGCTTTACAGTTCAAAGTTTGAAAAAAAAAAAAAAAGCTTCTTTGAGAAGATCTTATCAGTGGATTAATACTGCTTTGGTCGTTGAAGTCGGCTTTTGTGAATGGCCATTTTTGAAATATAAACAGGTGAACTGGATGGACTATCTGGCAAATTTGTAACTAGATAGAAAAACTGTCGTAGGTTCCTTAAGAGGTTGGGTTAGTATGGGTTTTTGGTTGGTAGGAATGCTCTACATTCTCAAATTTGTAATATGTAAATTCTTGAAAAAAAATTAATGTTATATATTTTGAATTTGTATTGAAATTAGTGTTAT
>NW_021476663.1:0-281 GCF_001605985.2 Dendrobium catenatum | reverse complement strand
AAAATCATACTGTGGTTTCAAAATCACTATACGACCGCTATAATTGATATTTGCTGCAAAGGATTTTCCCAGCAATTTTACAACCAACCGGCTGGAAAGGATTTTTTGCAGCTGTTTTTGTGGAAGTTTTAACCGCCACTAAATTTTAATTAAAAATAATAATTTTGTAGTAGGCAAAAACAATGATAATAAAATTGAAGAATAATGGTTGTAAAATAAAAACTCAACTGTAAAAAATATATATTGTTAATTTTGAGTGCAATAAACATAAGTTGAAATAC
>NW_021476662.1:0-912 GCF_001605985.2 Dendrobium catenatum | reverse complement strand
TTTTTCACCACCCCCTCCAACATTCATCGCCTTCCTCCGATCCCCAAGACCCTAACCCCATTATTTAAATTCATACCCTGTTCATCATCTACCATGAACATTGAGAACACTTCAGATCTACATTATGATGACAACAGACCCCTCCTTAGTCAAACCTACGACGCCTTAGAGCACCATCTCGTCACCTTCCTCTCCGACCCTTCTCACTGCAAGCCAAATTGGATCATCTACGACATCATAGGTAGAAATTGGGCTCCAGCACTAGCTTCTCGCTTTAACGTCAACTCCGCCTTTTTCAACATCTTCAGCACGGCTGCAAAAGCATTTTTAGACCGTTTCAGGATACATGATTCGCCGGAAAAGATTCCAACTGCATCAGATCTTATCCCTTTCCCAACAACAGTTACCTTTCGTCGATTTGAGGCTCTCAGGATCCGCCCCATTATTTCTAATAGAATCGATAATTCGGGCAAAGACATGATTCTTACCAGAACATTTAAGGAGTTTGAAGCCAAATGGATCGATTTGCTTGGCGAAAATTGTATCCCTGTGGGATTCCTCACTTCATCTATTGACGAGGAGGAGAGTGAGACATGGATGAGAATATCCGAATGGCTTGATAAGCAAAAGGAACAATCCGTGATCTATGTTGGTTTCGGAGCTGAGGCAATTCTTACTAGAGAGCAGATTGATGAGGTCGCATTAGGTTTAGAGAAGAGTGAATTACCGTTCCTCTGGGTTTTGCGGGTGGGATTGCCGCCGGAGGGATTTGTCGAGAGGACTGCAGAGAGAGGGTTAGTGTGGATGGATTGGGTTCCCCAGTCTCGATTGCTGGCTCATCGAGCAATCGGCGGGTTTCTGACTCACGGCGGGTGGGGTTCTGTGGTGGAAGGGATGGTGGTTGGGGCGGCG
>NW_021476661.1:0-228 GCF_001605985.2 Dendrobium catenatum | reverse complement strand
TTTCAACTTTTTGTTTGAAAATAAAAGAACTTATGCAAGAGTGGTTGGAATTAAAACCCATGTTAGCTAGAAAGTAGAGAAATGTTTGTTTGTTGTAAAGGTGGACAAGAAAAAGAATGAATTGAAACTTGGTGGAGGCAAAAAGGTGCATTACCTTAAAGTATATCTCGCTTTGAATCAGAATGCGAGAAGGAGTTATTTTGGCAGAGGCAAAATGAGGAAATGATT
>NW_021476660.1:0-348 GCF_001605985.2 Dendrobium catenatum | reverse complement strand
CAATGAATCCATCAAGATCAATAAATCAATCAGAAATTAATAAATCAATGCATATCAGGAAATCCATACGATGCAATATCGTATTTATACAATTCCATACAATGGTCTTACTCGACAAGCACAAACACTAGTCATGATCAATAGTGCTGTTGTAGAATCCATAGTACTGTTGTAGAATCCATATTGCTGTTGTAGATATCCGTACATTGGTTTCAATCAATAAGAGTCGTCACTCTTTTTGCCCGTCGGCTGCCCGTCAGCATATAAAACTCCTTATGACTCCCAATCATTATATATATGATCAATGGTTAAAAGGAAAGCCCGTCGGCCCACCATCCTGTACAGGTC
>NW_021476659.1:0-385 GCF_001605985.2 Dendrobium catenatum | reverse complement strand
AAAAGGAAGAACCGAACCTTGGTGGAAGCCGCTAGAGACATGCTTGCTGATTATTCACTTCCAAAATACTTTTGGGCTGAAGCAGTTAACACAACTTGTTATGTGTTGAATAGGATGAATGTTAGAGCCAAATTAGAAAAGACATCTTATGAGATCCTTAAGGGTAGGACACCCAATGTTTCCCACCTTCATGTCTTTGGTTGTAAGGTTTTTATTCACAATAATGGGAAGTCTCACTTTGGAAAATTTGATCCTAAATCTAATGAAGGAGTATTCTTGGGATATTCTAGTGTTGGGAAGTCTTTTAGGGTGTTTAACATGAGAACTTTAATGGTGGAAGAGATAACCCATGTAGTATTTGATGAGTATGATCCTAAGAAACATG
>NW_021476658.1:0-210 GCF_001605985.2 Dendrobium catenatum | reverse complement strand
TCAGCTCAATTCAGCAAGAATCTGCCGATATATCTACTTAGGAAAATCTTAATTTTGGACATCGTTCCAGTGGATCGTCTTGGACTATAAAATATCATCCCGGACGATCCAGAGCAATTTTTCCAAAATTTCTCAGGCAGTTTTGGAAAGCAATTAATGGGAATTTCTTCCGTGCCGATCTCAAGATCGTCCGGGACGATTAGACATCGT
>NW_021476657.1:0-2023 GCF_001605985.2 Dendrobium catenatum | reverse complement strand
AAATTTGACATCTCGATCAGACACTATGGTTTTAGGTAATCCATCTAATCTAACAATCTCATCGTTTTGCGATTTGAGAAGCGTCAAAAGTTTTAGAACAAGGAAATGGGCCATTTTGGAAAAACGATTAACTACCACGCAAATAGAGTCATTTTTTCTAAAAATCTTTGATAGTCCAAGGATGAAATCCATGCTTACGTCCTACCAATGACAATTGGGGATTGGGAGAGGTGTATAGATACTAGTATTTTGTTTACATTGTTTAGCTAGATGAAAAGTGGACACCTTTTCACCAGTTACTAACTTCATGTTTAAGACTATGCCAGTAAAAATGATGTTCTACGGAGGCAATGGTTTTCGTTCGGCCAAAATACCCAGCTAGTCCTCCAGCTTATAATTCCTAAAGTAACGTGTTGATGATGCAAAGCTTTTACGATTTGAACAAATACCCATCTTCAAGAAAGAAATCATTAACTATTAGTTCACCCCTAGTTGTCAATAAAGAATATATATCCTTAAAGTCGGGACATTCCTTATAATTCTCCTTGATACTCTCGAATCTAATTACTTCTATCCTCATTTCTCAAGTTATCATCATACGATGACTTAATGCCCCGCCGCTTTATTTTCAGAACTTGCTTTGTGCCTAATCGTATATGTATATTCTTGCAAGAATTCGACCCAATGACCATGTCAGGCATTGAGGTTCTTTTAGGAGTTTATATAACGCAGGGCCTCATGATCAAAAAAATGGCAAATTCTTGAGAAATCAAGTACTGTCTCCAATACCTAAGGGACTGAATGAAAGCATAAAATTCTTTGTTATTCAATGTCTAATATCATTTAATTTCTCATAGGCCATAGGAAGTCCTTGGGAGAGGACTCCACCAATATCAAGGCCAGAAGCCACAAGTTACTTCAAAGACTTTAGAAAAATCAGGTAAACGCATGACAGAGGCTTCTACCATTCTCTTCTTGATCTCTTCAAAAGCTTTAGAGGCGGATATGGTCCAATGAAATTCACCCTTTTTCAAACAATCAGTTATTGGGGCAACGATGGTACTAAAATTTCTAATAAACATGCGATAGAATGTGGCCAATCCGTGAAAACTCCGAACATCCCTGATATAGTTAAGTTCAGGCCACTCATTAATTACACGCACCTTTTCGAGATCTGCTAATATCCCTTGGGATGATATAATAAATCCTAGCAAGGTAACACTATCCGTGAGGAACTTACATTTCTTAGGATTTGCATATTAATTGTTATTTCCTCAATACCTTACAAACTTGTTTTAAGTGATCTAAATGTTGTCCCACTGAATTACTATAAATCAAAATGTCATAGAAATAAACTACCACAAAATTTCCTAAGAATGGGCGGAGGACTTGAGTTATAACCCTCATGAAAGTGCTAGGTGCATTGCTAACGCCAAAAGGCATGACCATCCATTCATCACCAAGGCGGGTCCTGATTTGGCAATATCCACTTTTGAGGTCCATTTTCGAAAAGAAGGCTCCAGTCATCATGTCTAGCATATCATCTAAGCGTGGAATGGGAAAACGGCATTTTACAGTGATTTTGTTGATTGCACGACTATCAACACACATTCCTCGCGAGCCATCTTTCTTGGAAGTCAAAAGTGCAGGAACGTCACATGGGCTCAGACTTTCTTTAATGAATCCTTACTGGAGTAAATCATCAACTTGTTCTTTTAACTTAGCATGCTCTTATGAATTCATTATTCATACGATAGTAAGGAAGGTTGGGTAAGGAAGCTCCAGGTATTAAGTCAATGATATGTTGGATGCCCCTCAAAGGGGGAAGTTGATTGGGTAGATCTTCAGGGAACATGTCAGCGAAAGTTTCCAAAAGAGGTTTGACCTCTTCCGGAATTGGTTCTTCTGTTTCAATTATCGCTTCCCGGGCTACCAAGGCGTACATGGGTGACCCATGACTAGGTTCAGCAACTAAATCTTTTGCATCCAGGAGGTTTAGGCCTTGGCTAGGTTTGATAGGAGT
>NW_021476656.1:0-977 GCF_001605985.2 Dendrobium catenatum | reverse complement strand
TTTTTATCTACTTTGATTAATTATGCTTTAGTAATTACTCAAATAATAATTATGATTAGGTTGAATTAATAGATTGTGATTTTCACATTAGGGCTATTTTAAAAGATATGTAGTTTATTAGAAAGTTTTCTATAACTTTGCTCCACACAAAGGCTTCGTTTAGGACGGTTTTCTTCCTGCTTCTTAAAACAGCTTTATATTACAAAAAAAAAATAAAGTTTTTTAATAGAAAGCGGCTTGAAGAAGCAGTAAGAAAGCCGTCTCAAACGAAGACAAAATCTCTCTTAAAATTCTCATGAATTGTTGACTATATAGCTCATTTTGATGAAGAAATCAATGTAGATGGAAGGATCTTCAATATGGCTATCAAATGAGACTCTTAATTTTAAAATCTTCTAATAAATCACTTTTTGTTCATATGTGGGTTGTTTTCCAAAATTTAAGAGCTCATCTATTTGATAAATTCATATTTTTCTTACTAGGATAATTATTTGGCAACTCTTTGTATGTGAATTTACCTATAGCTCATGTAATGAGATCCTTGAAACTTCCCATGATTAGTTCTCAAGAGAAGGGGATTTGGCAAAAATTAATTTTTAAGGGAGTCGGAGCTTATGATCATCTTTTGCTTCATGAATTTTATGATTTCATAAAATATGCTAAATAAATACTTTCCACCGACAGCCTAATAATAAAATTCCTAAAGTCTCTTCCCAACTCCAATCAAATATATATTGGGCCTAGGTTTAACTTAACATTTATCTTCCTATTCCCTCCTCAATGTTGATTGGTTACTATTCTCCAAGTCATAGAGATGAGGAGCTTACAACCTAGGTTGAACCAAATTGCCTACTCCATAGTCCCCAACTAGTTGATCAATCCAAATTTGAAACCAACTTGATGAGGTTTAGTTGTTGGTAGTAATTTTCTCTGATTCTCTTGACGTAAGTTGTTCTCAATCTTTTTCCAGACAATGC
>NW_021476655.1:0-207 GCF_001605985.2 Dendrobium catenatum | reverse complement strand
TCACATGAATAAAAGTTAAGTTCAAAAAGATAGCCAACTTAATCCGACATGGCCTACATGGATCGTTCCAGCAATAAATTCCAATACTAACAATAAGATTAGGCTATGAAAGATCCCTCACACAACTCTTCTAATTACTAGGCTTTAGCGGAGAAGCGTCAACTTGGTCTTCATGAATTTACTATACCACAATTGAGAAGCACTACG
>NW_021476654.1:0-218 GCF_001605985.2 Dendrobium catenatum | reverse complement strand
TGATCGCTTAAAGTCACAAACCCCCACTAGATTTACAACTGCTAAATTTATTCTCCATGTATTCGATTTTAAATCTACTCAAACGAAAACCATTAGACTCTAAGGTTGACCTCCATAATTCAAGTTTACCTTCAACTCCATCTCTAGGATTATCAATAAAAAGCATACACCAAGGAACAACCTTTTGCAAATGTCTAGTGAGAACATCCATGACTAAA
>NW_021476653.1:0-274 GCF_001605985.2 Dendrobium catenatum | reverse complement strand
AGTGACTAATGATTCTTTGTACTTGAGTGCATAATACATTTTAAAAATATTATCAGCATTTTATAAAATGATAATTATTCCAAAATAAAATTTTGGTTGAAGTATGGATGATTTGTTTGCAAAAAAAATCAAAATGATGTAATTGATTAATCATTCGATTTCTACAAAATTTATGTTGGAGTTGCCTTGAATTTGGTTTGCCCCTATTTGTTCATATCCTTGATCGTCGTATACTTCACAGATATGTCGGGGGTCCAAGGGGGTAGCACCCCTT
>NW_021476652.1:0-243 GCF_001605985.2 Dendrobium catenatum | reverse complement strand
ATTACTTAAGAATTAATTAATTATTATTAAAATTTTAATGAAATTTGTTTTTGGATCTTAATTTTGTTAGATTGCAGAGGCAAATTAGAGTTGATTGAAATAGATTTTGTATTTTTATGAATTTTATTTTATTTATTTTGAATTTGAAATAATTAACCTTTAATTAAGGGTTAACCTTGATTAATTCTTATTTGAAGATTGATTTGTGGAAAATAAGAGTGAGTTTGATCCCTAAGTTGTGTA
>NW_021476651.1:0-279 GCF_001605985.2 Dendrobium catenatum | reverse complement strand
AATTCCAAATTAGGTAAACTCACTTGCATTAGACTCCAATTAGGGCCTAGTATTTATTAAAAATTTTAGGTTTCCAGAAAATGGCTTAGATTAGAAAATCAACTTTTTGGTCAACCCTAGTCTATAGGATAGGGCCCGAAACTTAGAAAATCCATAACTTTGCCTAGAAAACTCCGATTTCAGCCTACTACCTGTCTAACTACTCGTATTAAGGTCTAGTATTTTTCTAAGGTGATAGGAGACCCAGAATTAGCCTTTTTCCCATAGTGACTTTTTGGA
>NW_021476650.1:0-347 GCF_001605985.2 Dendrobium catenatum | reverse complement strand
CTTTTTATCTGATTGCGTGCTGAATCTTCGTTCAAAATTAAGATGTTAAACTTTATATTTCTCTACCACCGCCAATATTTCTGGACGCACCAATGATCAATACATTAAGTTATTGAGACCTTTATGTTGAAAATAGTATAGTTGTAAATCTTATCTCTTTTTAAAATAACATACAATAGATTTCTATGATGTTTAATTGCTATTATGATATAGTTGAATTGAACTATAAAAGCAATTTAACATTTTAAATTTATCAATTCATTATCAAATTGAATTTCATAAAAAATCCCACAAATTTCAATAAATAAAGTTTTCAATACAATCCATCGATAAAAAATTGTTTAATT
>NW_021476649.1:0-269 GCF_001605985.2 Dendrobium catenatum | reverse complement strand
GTAGAAAATGTAACAAACAATTGCCTTGGGGACTGTTTTAAGCCTTAAATGGACTAATTTAATAGAAACATAAATTTTGGATGCAATAAATCAAGAAAGGTGGGTGGTTCAGACATATAAATTGTGTCATAATGATCACCATGCAGAAACGCATTTGACACAACTAATTGTAAAATTATTCCACTTTTGATTGACCGCCACTATGAGAAGAATGCAAATAGTAGGGAATTTCGCAACTTGACTAAAAGTTTCTAAGTAATCCAAACCTT
>NW_021476648.1:0-605 GCF_001605985.2 Dendrobium catenatum | reverse complement strand
TGCAAAGAGAAGTATATACAATCTGGACTTACCATCTTCCTAGAGTGGGCTGCCAGCTAACAATCCTAATCACAACAATTCACCAATGAATGCAAGAATTGAGATGGCTCTATCCTAAGAATTTAGGAAGGGTTAAAGAGTTTAACCCGAATGCAGGATAATATGCTTACAAAAATTAAAAATCTACATGAATGCTAATGATGCATGAAATAGTTATGTATAAAAGAGCATATTTTATTAATATAGAATTTATCGGTTACATCCCAAAATTTGCAGTAAAGTAAAGGTGGCCAGGTTCCACCGACAACAAACCTGGGTTCTAAGCCTACGAGAAAATAGAATTAAATACAACTATTTATGGTCTTCAGGGTCCAGGCCTTCTATGGAATTCCAAAAAGTAACATCCTCCTGGGGAAGGATTTTAATTTTTTGGAGCCCCATTTGTATATATATAAGCAGTTATCTTTAATTCTTTTACATACTCAAGATGCTTTACAGACTCAATCTATATACAACAATTCTAAGAAAATAAAGCTTTACATTTCTTTAAAAGTACATCGATCCCTAGGAACATTCTACTTTTGCAGTAATATAAAAGAAAGGAA
>NW_021476647.1:0-387 GCF_001605985.2 Dendrobium catenatum | reverse complement strand
TTTGTTCATATCATTCAAGATGATAATATATCGTCCTGGTTGATCAAAACAAATTTTGGAATATCATCCTGAACATCGCCCTGAAAAATAGCTATCCGATGTCCAATCGTCTAGCATAACGGCCAGGATGATATGGCGATTGTCCAAGATGATTTGATCGTGGAATCAAGTCATAATTGCTTTCCTTAAATTCCAGAGAATTTTTGGAAAAATTGTCCTGGATCATCCTCGACGCTGTTTTATAGTCCTGGATGATCCACCTGGACGATGTCCAGAAATAAGTAATTCTTAAATAGATTTGACGGCAGATTCTTTCTAAATTGAGCTATCGTCCTAAACGATACAAAATCATGTTGACCTCATTATTCAAGATCAATTTCCCCAGAA
>NW_021476646.1:0-238 GCF_001605985.2 Dendrobium catenatum | reverse complement strand
ACTTTAGATGGCATTAAAATCTTACTTTTATGTTTTGATGACAATTTCATTATGTTTTTGAATGCTTCAATAAATAGGATTGACAAAATTGTGAGTTTCTTTGACTAGTTTGAATCGTTTAGTGGTTTGGCTTTTAATAAGCAGAAGTGCTATTTATTGCTGCTAAAAAATTTCCTTATGATCGTATTATGTATATTATGAATCTTACTGTCTTTACTCAAGATTTTTTGCCTTTAAA
>NW_021476645.1:0-1872 GCF_001605985.2 Dendrobium catenatum | reverse complement strand
AAAAAATCTCAAGCCCACCTGTTCATTTGCGAAACCACTCAGAATCCATTCTATTGGCTTCACGCACAGAACAAAACCGAACACCCAGTTCGGAACTTCTCGCCATTCGCATGATCCCACTCTCAGCTATTCACGAACGGCCCCCCATCTCCTCTACAGTTCGGAACTTCCCAGGCTGACTCCCTATGCAATTCGCGAACTTACTTCCCCCTCTTAAGTTCTGAACTGCTCTCTGCCTCTGATTCATTCGCAAGCTTCCCATAAACTGACCATCCCACAGCAGTTCGTAGGGCTCGGTCTCCCTCTCTAGTTTGCAAGGCTCATCTCCCCAGCAATTCGCATAATCTCCTCCTCCCAGTCATTCGCAAGCCCCAACCTTAGCCGATCAAAGTCTCCCAGCCTCGTGGTCTCTCAGTTCGCAAGAATCAAACGCCCAGGTAAACCGTCTCCCTCTCTCGCGACGAACCCAATTGAAATCGAACTTCCTTCATCTCTTTGTTCGTTCACAAGAACCCCTAGGCTAAATCCCTCCCAATTTGTGAAATCCCTTTCGTCCTGCTCCAAAGAGGCTGATCCGAGCATTCTTGCCTCAAATGAGTTCAGGTATGCTGCTTCTTGCTTCTTCTTCCCTAAATCTTTTCCAGCTTCTTCTAGTTCCTTATTTAGTTTCATGTAATTAATTAAGAAGAACTTTTGTCTTAAGAAGATTTGTTTCTTGAAATCATGTTCATTTAATCCTTTCTCATAGAGTTAAAATAAATTTGAATGTGAGTTTTATTAGGGAATTTAATTGATGAATGCGAAATTATTTTTCTTGCTTTCTCTTGAAAAATTCAAAAAAAAAAAAGGATTTCGGTTCATATTTGAGAGAAGATTTATTAGAATGTGTATATAAATACAAATATTACCTTGAAGGGTAATATGATTTGTTTGATCTTTATAAATCTGAGAGGCTTTTCTTTGATTTGTCTATTTAAGCTTTGTCTAAACAAGCCTATTATCTTCATTTGGAGAAGAATCGAAATTAAGCGCTTTGTTAATTAACGAACAAGATGGGTTGTAGGAAATTTAAGGAACTTTTCTTTCTTTCTATAAATTTATAATTCCCTCTAACCTATCTTCCTGCTGCTTCAAGTGATTATATGTTTTCTTTTGTTGAGTTGGGATCTTATTGGTAAGAAATAATGGGGGCCGTTATGAATATATGTTATACCTGTTTCAAAACAATTTTTTCTATGTGATGCTTTTTTTTGAGTTGAATGTTCTTTTGGAATGAATTTAAATTTAATATGATTTTAGAGGAAATTCTGTTGAAATAAATATGGAAATTTTCTTCTTATGATTTGATAAAGAGACGAAGGGAAATTGTATGTCTTAGAAAAGTTTGTGTTTCAAAAAGTGGAATTTATGTTATTTGAAAAGGTGAAAGTTTTTGTGAGTTGAAATGTGAAATTTGTGTGTATTGAAGGGTGCATTATATATAAGTTTGAAAGATAAAATGTACGTTTTAAAAATGTGTATTGAAAGGTAATTTGTTTGTGTTTTGGAAAAATGAAAGAAATTGTGCTTATATGATAAATAATTGTAGTGTGTATGTTGAGAAAGACTAAAAGTGTAATGGAGAAAGTGTATGTTATAAAGGTTTTATGTGAAGATTGTGAAAATTAAAGTGTTTGATTTGGTAAGGAAAAGTAATTTGTATTTGCATATAAAAGTAAAACTTGTGTGAATTTTTTTGAAAAGTGAAAAATGTATGTTTCTAAAGATGATTGTGTGACTATTGGAAGGTAAAGGTATATTGTCTTGAAAGATGATTTGTGAACTTGTGCGTACTTTGGAATGGTAGAAATTGTGTATGTGAAAAGTAAAATG
>NW_021476644.1:0-232 GCF_001605985.2 Dendrobium catenatum | reverse complement strand
GGAATAGAGAGATGGACTCAAAGGTTTGATCCAAATTCACTTGAAGGCTTATCTACTCCTATTTGGATCAGACTTACAAATTTACCTCTATTTTGCTGAGATGAAATAAACATATGTCGTATAGCTTCGATGGTTTGAAAGTCATACTTAATTGATGGTAATATGTTCTAATGGTCGAGAAGGGATTTTTGCCGAGTTTGTGTCTGAATCAATTTGAATGATAAACTTCCTA
>NW_021476643.1:0-219 GCF_001605985.2 Dendrobium catenatum | reverse complement strand
GGTTAGGGTTAGAATGAGAGCTCAAAACCTTCATTTAGCCTATTCAAACATCCCTATGCTCAAGGAACGTCTAGGATCAATTGGAGATGCCCTTAAATGGCTGCCACCTGCCCCTGAGGTGGTTAAAAAGATGAGAGCAAGGACATGGCAAGGACAGTCCACATGGAAAGGCTCTTTGGTTTCCACTTGGACACATGGAGCCTTGAGGGCTGTTGGATC
>NW_021476642.1:0-273 GCF_001605985.2 Dendrobium catenatum | reverse complement strand
CATTCCTTTTACGAAAAGTGTTATGATCGTTATAAGTAATTATTCTCTTACTTCTATTTTTGATGATTTTGATTGGTATTGATTTTATCTCTCCAAATCTATAAAAAATGTATTATCTCCAGATTTTATAAGCTTTTATCGAGTAACTTTTGATATGTTATAGATTTGATTATTTTACATAATATAATATTATTTTCTTGCATTTTCACTTGTTAAATATGCATATATAAATTTTTCTGTAAAAATGGATAGTGAAAGGTAAACTAAAAATGG
>NW_021476641.1:0-383 GCF_001605985.2 Dendrobium catenatum | reverse complement strand
CTGCAAAGGGGAGACCTCTACCCCCCCTGCGCAGATCTTGTCTATGTTTCATACCGGGTTACGAGAAGATCTTCGCAATGAGTTGTTTGCCCGGAACATCACTACACTGGAAAATGCCTATAACCTAGTGTTGGATTTAGAGGAGTCCCGTTCACTGCACCCGAGTCGTTCACACGATTCTAGACCCTCGTATAGATCAGCCAGTAGTTCCACCCCGCACACCCCTGTTTCACGACCTACTCCGGGGAGCACGACTCGAACACCCACGGGTCCACCTGCACCTAGATTTGATTTTAGAGGTAAACCTCCCACCCCGGATGCCCCTCGGTTCAGTCCCGGGACCAAATGCTTTCGATGCCAGGGGTATGGGCATATCGCTTCTC
>NW_021476640.1:0-206 GCF_001605985.2 Dendrobium catenatum | reverse complement strand
CCTATAGCCTCATAGAGGTTGCAGCACCTCTTTCCACTATCATAGGAAGAACTCCTCCTGCATGCTCCCAGTGTTCGACCTTTTACTAATGGCGTTGTTGCACAAACCCATAGCCTTATTACTACCTCTACCATTTCTGAGCCTTCAGGCAATTCTTCACTGCCTTTTGTTCCCACTCAAGTCATTATCCCAAGCACCCAGTATAC
>NW_021476639.1:0-288 GCF_001605985.2 Dendrobium catenatum | reverse complement strand
AACCTTGCCATTTCTGTTAAACTTGCCTCTATTCCATTGCTGGCATCTCTTCTGCTTTCTTTTTAGAAAGCTTCTGAATTGTCTAGTCATTAATGCAATATCGTCTTCATCCTCAGGTTATGAGTGTTCACTCTCTGACTCTTCCACTTTTAGTGCTATATTCTTCTCCTTTCGTGGTTCACCTGTATCAATCTTTCTTTGACTAACTCCTTGCTTATAAGTAATGAGTAAACCAAGAAGATTGTCAATAGAATAAATGTTTAGATCTTTAGAATCTGTAATTATAGT
>NW_021476638.1:0-1128 GCF_001605985.2 Dendrobium catenatum | reverse complement strand
TCCTGCCCCTCCTTCAACACAACGAGGAGGTAGGATGGCACAACGTGCTCGTGGGAGAGATCGTGGTAGAGGAGGTAGAAGCCAAGATGGGTGGAGGATGAGGGCCACCGATGCCTCATCTCCACCACCTACTCTTAGAAGGCCCATCACCCATGTAGGCTCAGGGTCCAATTCAAAAGCTGAGCCAAATGTGGTGGGTAGTTCAAAAGATGCTGCTTCAAAATGGGTGATCACTGAAAAGCCTATTTGGAACATTAAAGAAAATTTTCTATGTGATGAGGACAACTCTCAGAAAAAGGTGTCCGATTTCACTACATTTGAAAAGTTAAATGAGTTTGTAAAGACTTTAACCCCTTTGTCTGAAAGCAAAGTGGATGATTTAAATGTATGTGTTGCACCTAATTTAGAAGAAGAGGTGGGGAAGAAGCGTGTCTTTTATAAAGCACATCAACCCTCAAGTTCAGAAGTGGGTGTAGAACTTAAGGATCTTTCTTTGAATGAAATGGTAGAACTACCTTTTGATTGGTATCCCGCTGGTGTAAAAAGTTTGATTAAAAGAGGTTTTGCTCCTTCTATGTGGTCCAAAGGCGAAGCCAAACAACATGAAAATTTGTGGAATTCTAAATACAAATTGAAAAAGAATAAATATGGTGTTGGCTTTGGTACTGTCGGACCAATAGATGACGCTGAATACTGTTTGGTTATTACCAATAATCTGGAAGTTGATATGATCTTTACAGAAACCTACAACGCTGTTGAGAGGTTATGTTTAGAGGCTAGCAACGACCCAGATTACCTTCAAATTAGGGATGCACCCCCTGAATTTGAGGAGGAAATCAAATCAACGATTGATGAATTGAAAGAAATCAATTTGGGTACTGAAGAAAATCCACGCCCCACTTTTATAAGTGCTTTGTTAAATGAAAATGATGCCAATGGTATGGTACAACTCCTGACAGAGTTTAAGGACTGTTTTGCTTGGAGTTATGATGAAATGCCCGGATTAAATCCAGACATAGCGGTCCACAAACTTGCCATTCAACCAAATGTTGTTCCAGTCAAACAAGCTCCTAGAAGGATGCGTTTGGAGATTGAACAACAAGTGATTGAAGAAGTAAAGAAATTACT
>NW_021476637.1:0-221 GCF_001605985.2 Dendrobium catenatum | reverse complement strand
ACCAAGAGAACCTCATGCACTCACAAAGAGAACAAAGATTGGAAAATTTTTCATTCAATCAATAATTCATCCCTCATACAAGATACAATGGCCCTATAAATAGGCTCCAAAGAAAATAAAGTGCAAAAGTCTAAAATGCCTCTTGGGGCTACAAAAGCAACTACTACCCTCAGGGGTAAAATGAAAAACTACGAAAATAAAAGCATAATATAAAAAACTGA
>NW_021476636.1:0-351 GCF_001605985.2 Dendrobium catenatum | reverse complement strand
TCCCATGGTAATTCATGAAATAAGACAAGTGTAGCAGGTTTCAAGTAAATGACTGTAAATGAATCCCATGGTAATGGTATGTATGGTTGCCTGAGAAGCTCAGACCATCCAAACATACAGCATCATTTCCATAGAAAATAGAGAAATACCATAGCACCCATATGCAACCGATGGCTAAATTCCAAATCATCATCATCACCACCATCACAAATTCTTACTTTGATGGTTATGTGTATGGTATTAATCTTAATCATACCCTCGTGACTATATTTTATGGTTAAGATAAAGCTGAGTAATAGGATTTCCATCTATATAAAATAAATAATTTCCCTTATAAGGAAATATCATTTT
>NW_021476635.1:0-598 GCF_001605985.2 Dendrobium catenatum | reverse complement strand
TATAATTTATTAACTATAATTAAAATTAAAATTAATAAGTAACTTGTACTTAATGTCTATAACATATTAAATTTATTTTATAAATGAACTAACCGTCTGAAATTCTAGATTACATTGTCAAACAGTTTCATATGATTTAATAAGATATAACAATTATTTTGCCAAACAATTTTTAGGATTTAAGGTACCCAGGGTTTATTAAATTAAATCGTGGATTTACAGGGTTTATTAAATCTTACTTTTGCCATTCCTATTAATCCTAAATAATATTGTCAAACAATCTCACATATTCTGTTAAGATATAACATAACTTTTACCAAACAATTTTTAGGATTTAACTCTCACAATATTTGGTAAAGAGGATTTACAAAATCCTACTTAAATTAAATCCTACATGCATCCAAACAAGCACAAAGTGGCGTTGGCTCTTTTGGATAATGAATATTTGAACATGAGATCGAATCTTAGGGCATAGAAAAATTTATTTTCTACTTTAAAATATAATAACCTTCGTGTCGAATACGACGAATAGTAATTTATTTATAACCAATTTCTATTTCTAACACAAAAAAATAAAAATAAAAAACTTTATGAGTAA
>NW_021476634.1:0-210 GCF_001605985.2 Dendrobium catenatum | reverse complement strand
CTCATTTGCTTTGGAGAGGATTCAAACCAGGATATTCCAATTGGACTGCTCATGGAGAAACTTCATTTAGAAATGACATTGGATCACATTCTCTCAATGTTGATGATGATATGGAAGGGCTATTAAATGATGCATTTGGGTTTGAAAGTAATACGACAGATGAACAAGAAGATATTAATAAACCAAATGCAAATGCTACAAAGTTTTATA
>NW_021476633.1:0-212 GCF_001605985.2 Dendrobium catenatum | reverse complement strand
GCCTTTTTGTGGGCATTTGAGTTCTTTTTGGAAACTCCAATGGGATTTTGGGTAGTTTGTTTACAATCTTTAGGAAAGATTTAGACAAAGATAATTGTCAACCATCTACAACTGTAAACAAGTCACTAGTGTTGTTCTTTATGACCACACACTACTGAAGGCAAAGAAGCTGCACTTGTTGATTCTTGCTTCCTTTGTACTGGTAGAAGGTT
>NW_021476632.1:0-667 GCF_001605985.2 Dendrobium catenatum | reverse complement strand
TGAGAATCCAAACAAACTACCCATTATTCAAGGTAATATTAGCATTCACAAGCACATTCCAACAAACCTTCATTCACATGATATTCAAATATCTATATCAAAATTTGAAAGTTTGAAAAAGCATCGCCATTGAATGATTTCTCTTTCCCTTTGAGATAAGCATATTCCCAATCAATTGTAACTCATATGAATAAGAGACAAAATGAAATTATGAAACTAGCACTCAACAAGCATTAACACATACACCTTATGATAATTCATAAATAAACACAAACTTCATAGCTAAAATCCTTTTTCAAACACACAAATCTGCATGAATTAGTATACAAATTTTGCCTATGTCTCATGAGCCATTTATGGTAGAACTAAGGAACAACAAAAATACATGAAGTTAATTACAAAAGAATGAAACATTGCTCTCTATAAACAATTTTATCAGAAAAATAGCAAAGGGAAAACTCCAAGTTCAATCAATACCAAATAGATTTCCCACCAAATAGATTTCCCTCTACCACCCTGTTTCGGAGACAAACAATGAAGCTATCATGCTTCTTTGAAAAATATCAAGCTCATTTACATGTGCTAAAGAAAGAAATTTATGAAAGGTGCTCATGACCCATCACATCCTAACAAGCAATTTTGGTTGATAAACATCTATATAATGCAT
>NW_021476631.1:0-289 GCF_001605985.2 Dendrobium catenatum | reverse complement strand
GGACATTTTTCTGCGTCTGATCTCCACACGCAATAATATCTCCATATAAGGTGAGTGTATTAGTGAACATTTACATCGGACACGCATTTTATTTACATCATAAGTTTTAAAATGATAATATTTTAAAATTTAATTAATATATTTAGTTGAAAGTTCTTTTTATTTTATTTTATTTTATTTTATAAGCACCCTTTGATGTGAAGTTTTTCATTAAAAGTAATTTAAACTCATAAGGAATTCAATTTTTTATTTTTTTTTAAATGCTTATTTAACTATATTTCAAAGCTTT
>NW_021476630.1:0-970 GCF_001605985.2 Dendrobium catenatum | reverse complement strand
ATCAATAAGTTCTCTAAGTTTTAAGAGTTTTAGCAAAGAGAGGATAGCTTGCATTTAGTGGGCTCATTTTATTCCTCTTGTCACTTCGATTGGCTCTTTGAGCATCTTTTGATTCTTTGATACACTTTTGTGTTTATAGTTTTTTCTTTCAATTTGGCTTCATTGTCCTCTTTCCTTTTTAACTCTTGAAAGCTAGAAACTCTTTAATATACCCTTAAAAAAAACTTAGTTGTGAGTATATCCTCCAAATATTAGAGAATAGGAGCTCTCTCTCTAACATAGGGAAGAACAATCCACGAAACAAAATCAAAATCATGTGATAAATGCAATGGCAAGATTTCAAAAAACTTGAAAGATATATAAGAACTTTGGCTATTATGCATAATATAAATTAATGTAGTAAGATAAGAAAAGGATCTTAATTAAAAAAACTATTGGTTAAAATGAGTTTAGAATTTTGTTTAGAGAAGAAAATCATACCACTAAACAAGGTCAAAAGGAGGGAAAACATCAACAGTATTTCTCCCTTTAACCAATTTAGAAAAGCTAAAAACTATCTCCAAAACTCCAAAATCTAAAAGCTTGAAAAGATTCTCCATATGTAACACAAAAAAAAATGAAAACAAAGCAAATTAGAACAACACAAAGCAAGCACAAAACTAGCACAAAAAAAATAACAAAAAAACTAAAAATTTCAAGCAAGTTATAAGGTAGCGAGTTTAAGCAATTTTGAGCTGTCAGCCTCCTTATGTCCAGTTATCCTATGCTCCCACGAGGTCTTTGGTGAGAGCACACCTGCAAAACTCAACAACAGTCAGATTTAGGAATCCAAGCAGGTTTGGGCCCCTTCTTAGGAAAAGTAAAGTGCAATGCAGATATGGTATGTTGTGAATCATGTATCTTAGGTCTCCACACCCAATGTGTACTATGGTAAACGGTGCAAGTGTGTGAGATGTGTCCTAGCATGCCA
>NW_021476629.1:0-211 GCF_001605985.2 Dendrobium catenatum | reverse complement strand
TGGCGATGCCGATAGTTCACTTGTTCACATTGAAGTGAAACATGTTGAAAAGCAATCAGATCTAAATTCTGATGTTGATATTCTGGAAAGTTCTCAGACATCTGAGGCTATTATGCCAGTTTGTAAGGTAAATTTTATTCGGATACATAACTCTACTGAAAATACACATTAAACCTAAATCTTCTTCCCTTCCCTGTTTTCTGAAATGCCA
>NW_021476628.1:0-386 GCF_001605985.2 Dendrobium catenatum | reverse complement strand
TATTGATAGTGGTGCCCGGCCACTTTATTTTCTATAGATCCTAGGTTGTAATTAAGGGCAATTGGCCTATAGACATTTATTAATTAGTTTGATAATTCTGATGTGCTTGATTTATATTATTTGCCTCTAGGGTTACTTATTTTTCTTAGTTTATTGGCGATTTGCATGCCGCTTTTGTTTTAGTCTGGATTTCATTAGGCTTTTTAAGGACTGAATAAACTTTTTCTACTCATAATTAAAATCTAATATTTAAGGTTTAAATAATTTAGAAACTTAACGAAACTAGGAAACTGCTTGAACCGTCCGGGGTTGCATGCATATTAATGTATTTCTCTCTCTCCTTCTAATAAGACACCTCCCCACCTACGGGTAGAGTCCGAATAATC
>NW_021476627.1:0-320 GCF_001605985.2 Dendrobium catenatum | reverse complement strand
TAATTTAAAAATAAAAAAATCATTTAACTAGAATTTATGCTTAATATGATTAATATTAGGATGTCGAGAGTTAGTGTTAATAATGTGTGACAGAAATCGAGAGATGAGACGAAAATGTTGTCGAAAGTCGAGCATTGATGTTATACTGTAAGTATCCGGCGTCGATGTCGTGAGGTTATTAGTCATGGAAGTTAAGATGACGTCAGACAAAGATGAGCTGTCATATTGTGGGTGTAGAAATTGCTAGTTTGGAGCATCAATGTCAAGACAGTGTCAGACATTGATGTTGAGATGGTTTTGAAATGTCGATATTATGACGA
>NW_021476626.1:0-5263 GCF_001605985.2 Dendrobium catenatum | reverse complement strand
ATGTCCGAAGAATTTTTGGCTCTTCAGAAGCAAGGCACATGGAGTCTACAATCTCCACCAACTGACAAACCCATCTTGGGATGCAAGTGGATATTTAAACTCAAAACCAAACCTGACGGACAAATAGATCGCTATAAAGCGAGGTTGGTTGCACAAGGGTTTAATCAGGAACATGGAATTAATTTTAATGAGACTTTCAGTCCTGTCGCCATGCTACCAACTATTCGATTATTGCTTCTACTTGCTCTTCACCATAATTGGCCAACACTTCAATTTGATATTTCTAATGCTTTCTACATGGTGATTTACATGATGAGATTTATATGAAGTAACCACCTGGGTTTGTCGACACTCAGCATCCACATTATGTTTGCCGTCTTCATAAGGCTTTATATGGTTTAAAACAAGCTCCTCGTCAGTGGTATATCAAGCTCACACAATCCTTAATTCAGTTTGGCTTTGTGTTCAGCAAAGCCGACCCATCACTTCTTATATTTCGGCAACAGCAAATACAACTCTATATTTTAATTTATGTGGATGACTTACTATTGACTGGCAATCATACTCCAACAATTGATCGTCTACTGCTCATGTTGAAGACTACATACTCTCTTAAGCAACTTGGTACCGTAGACACCTTTCTTGGCATTCAAGTCCGCATGACACCAACCGGACTTATATTGCATCAGACGAAATATGCAATGGATTTGTTGCTTTCCGCTGGATTTCCAAACTCCTCCTCTGTGCCAACACCAATTACAGTCAAATCCTCAACTTCAGATTCGGCAAATCAGCAGTTTGCTGATGCTTCTCTTTTTCGCTGGCTTGTCGGCTCTCTCAATTATCTTACCATCACTCGGCCTGATATTGCCTTCGCCGTTAATTCAATCTGTCAACATATGCATGCTCCTACAAATGCTGATTTTCTAGCTCTTAAACGCATTCTGCGCTACATTCAAGGCACAAAGAGTTATGGGCTTCCCCTTCAACCAGGTAATATGGAGCTTACTACATTTGTTGATGCCGATTAGGCGTCAAATATCATCGACCGTAAATCAGTTACTGGCTTCTGTTCATTCCTTGGACCTACACTTATCTCTTGGTGTGTTAAAAAGCAAGTAATCGTTGCCAAGTCTTCCACCGACGCAGAATATCGGGCACTCTCCTCGGCTACCTCGGATATCATATGGTTACGTCGCCTACTAGATGACTTATCCTTGCCACAAACGTCTCCTACGCAAGTCTATTGTGATAACACTTCGGCGATTGCATTAGCCCATAATCCTGTTTTTCATGCTCGCACGAAGCATATTGAGATAGATTATCACTTTATCAGTCAGCACATTCAACAAGGAGCTATTTCCATTCTACATGTCAACTCCCAAGATCAGTTGGCTGATATTCTAACTAAGCCATTACCCCCCAACAGATTTTCTTTTTTAAGAGACAAACTAACCATTTGCTCCTCAAATGATAAGTTTGAGGGGGACTGTTAGAATACACTGCAAGAACACTTTAGTTATACAACTCTACCAATCATGTTTGGTTAAGGTAGCACCTTCTCTGTTTTGGTCAGACTGGGCTGTACCAGTCTTGGCAGCCTTCGGCAGCCAATGTTCCCTAGCTTCTCTATATCAAGCCTTTTCACTGTATTGAACACATTGAAGGAATACGAATCCCAAAACCCTTTTCCTTCTCTCTGTTTCTCAAGACTTCTTTAATGCAGGTTATCTTCATGGTCGAGCTTGAGGCTGCCATGTGAGGTCCTTTGTCGAGAAGTTGAGAAGAAATTTGGTTGAGTAGTACTTCTAGAGTTATAATTGGAGAAAAGATGCTTTCAGTTCACGAGTTTAATTGTAATTTAGAGAAATATAAATATATAGTTTAGTCATGATATGTAATTACATTTTTTAAAATTTTAATTAAATTTTAAATATGTATCATTTATATTATTATTAAAAAAAATTATTTAGTATGAAGTAATAGCAAATAATTTTTTCAGATTATTTTAAAATATGATAGTAAATCATAAAAAATATATATATTATGATATTTTAAAGTTATAAAATATTTCATAAAAGATGCTACAATTTTTAATTTAGAATTCTTAGTTTGTTAGCATATAAGTTTTTTCAAAAATTTTGACATTTTCTTTTTTTCTTATCTCAATATATAAGGGTATAAATGTAATTTATTCCAATACAACTGCAGCACAGCAACTTGACAGTTATACTTCCCAAACAAAATATACTGCTTTCTGTACAACAATTTCAGAAAGCAACTTTTTGTACAACAATTTTATAGCCTGCTTTACTGACAGCTGCAGCCATCTCAAACACACCCTTAGAGTTGTGAAATCACAATACACACCATTTCTCACTAAGCAAACATATCATCACTCATCTCAATCATATCCTCTTCCTCCTGGCTTAGTAGACTCGGTTATAGGAAAGTGCCAACCTATGTGACTTCACACAATATTAGGGTACCTCTACCAGGTTCAAGGACTCTTCAACCCCATAAACACCATTGCTCAGCTTTCCCGACTAGGAGATCTTGAGCTTCGTCCATTCATGACCGACCTTATTAGACGACTTACTAGCTAAGGGTCCATCTCCTCTCGGGACTCACTGGCATATTCGCCCCTCCTAAGCCTTCCTAATAAAAGACAAGTCACTTGAATGTTGACTTCACTTTCCTATAGTCAATCAGAAGGTGACACATATCCTAGATTAGTGAGTAGTGTTGTACATGTATTATGGGTAACAAGTATTTTTACTTTTCTCTTTATAGCCTTTCATATAGCTATCAAAGCCCTATAAATAAATGTTGACGAGGAATTGTACAGGACACTTCAGACCTTTGACGTTATGATCTTTTGATCCTCTGAAGCTCTATTTCCTATATTTTTTTGAAATAGTGGAGATTTTGTCAGCTTACTCACATCTTTTCAACTTTCTCTATTCTCTGTACTTTCCATTCTCAATAATAAGTTCCCAGTTCATCCAACTTATCTGCTAGTAAAGTCAAGTATCATCTGATATATATATATATATATATATATATATAAACTATTGTATTATGTATTTTTTTTTTGGAAAATGTAATTATTAGGTCCTTTCACTGGATGTAGAGGAAGGTTCGGTTTTAGCAAAAATAGGTCAAAAAGTGCAAATACCGAGTTTTTTGAAAAACTCGGTATTTTTTCAAAAAACTCGGTATTTGCACTTTTTTAGGCAAAACCGAACCTTCCTCTAGGTCCTTGCACCGGACCAAATAAAAGTTCCCACTCTCCAGGCACAACAGAGCGTAAGCAGCTACGGGCGGATAATTGGGAAGGGAAAGCCGAAGGTTGAAGGCTTGGGTTGGTAATGAAATATTGGTCTTTGATACGAATGCGATAGGTATTAAGAATTGAATAAAAGGTTATTTTGCCATAAAGAATTTACTTTAAGGTTGTTCTGATTTACATTTGAGTTTTAAGTTAAAAGAAAATTCTATTTGACATAAGAAATCTATATTTCGTTGATTTATACAAAAGATTAAGATTTTGATGCGAAGAGAGCAAGAAACTTGTCTAATTGTTTGATCATCATTTTGTATACGATACTCAATTTCTAATTCAACTTGAAATGACCTTATGATTATTTTTATTTCTTTTCCATGTCGAGGTGGTTTTTTCTTTTTTCTTTTTTTTTTTTTTTGAAAAATAGCTTAAGAAAATCAAGATTGTTTCTTGCTCTCCCAACGTAGATTTGAAAAAACAAGAATAAAATCTCAAGGAAAATTTGAACTAGAAATTTTCAAAATTAAATTCGAGTTCTTGCAAACTTTGATTTCATCAAACATATAGTTGAATTGAATGTCTCGAACAGACAGACCCAACGACACCTAATTCGACCAAATCCGAGCCCAAATGAGTCCAAATCAAGGACCCGAAGCGCATTCGGAAAGTTCAAATTATAAATTAGATGATCAAATGATTTTCAAATGTGACATGCTTCTAGTTGAATTGAGCACCTTGACGAGACAACTCCAACAAGCCTAATATCGCCAAATTATGATACCATTAAGATACTCAAATACTCATTAAACAGCCTATGACCAAGAGAATCAATATCGGTCTTCCAATTATAACATTTTAAGCATGCCCTTGATATTCTCTCTATTTGATGGTCATGCCACTCCTAGAAAATTATAAATAGACTATTCATTATTCACTGAGGGGGGACCAAGCAATTTAGAGAGGGAAGAGAGGAAAATAAGAGAAATTAGAGTTCTCTTACCATTAGACTCCTCGACAACTGCCCTACCTTCAATTGTCGTCGAACTTTTGCCCATCCACCAACTGCCGTCGGACTTATGCCCAGCCACTAACTGTCATCGGACTTCTGTTCGGCCACCAAATAATGCTGGATTTACGCTCGGGCACCAACCATTGCCAAACTTTCGTTCAATCCATGTTTGTCACTAGATTTCTACCCTACAGTTGACTATTATAATATGGCTGTCTTTGAGTTCAATGACGAATCAATCATTTGTAATATATTCAAATGCTAGTGAATTCATTTCAACTAGGCATGGCCCCGTGGATTTTTCTTTCAGAATTTTTCACATAAAAATTATTGTGAATCTACTCTCTTTCGTGAGCTGAATAGTCATGTAATTCTAAAACGTGAAATTATATACTTTACCATCACGAATATTCTAGCCCGCAACAATGTTAGATAGGAAATTAAAGAGTTTTCACTCAATTATTATCCATACTTAATGATTTCCAATAATATCCATGAGTACGTTTACCTAAAACAACTTTAACCGTGTAAATATTTAGATAATAATAATTTTGTCCAAATAACAAAGTTGTTATGAACTCATAGCAAACATCACAAAGATAAATAATGGAAACAACATAACCCTGATAATACAGAAACACAAGCCATAATTCATTACAACAGAATAATGAAAATAATTAACTATTCAATAACTTGTCTTCCAAAAGGACTCCCATGCTTCATCACATCCTCTGATAACATATCATATTATTGACGAAATGAAAATTATTCTTGAATCAGTTCAAATGACGAAAGAGCTTGCAAAATAGATTTGGGTAGCAGATAATATTAATGTGTTCCTCCTGCACTCAAAAAAGGGCAACTTGCAGATGTAATGCTCACTGAGCTTTCTGTCAGTGGTCCTTTAAGAAATCCTAAGAGCAATTGGCTTGGATCATAGAAGAATTCTACCTTCTCAACCCTCATCT
>NW_021476625.1:0-279 GCF_001605985.2 Dendrobium catenatum | reverse complement strand
TTATTCAACATATTAGTTGGTCTCTCACCCTTTCCTGGACAATTCTCCTTTCGGTGTCCAATGCTACCACATCCATAGCACATACTGCCAATGCCTTCATACTCCACCTTCTGGTAGAATCTACCATTCCACCCATTCTCCCATATTCATGCCTGCAACTTATTAGCCAAGTTCATCCGGACACAGACCCGGGCATACTCCCTTCTTCCCCAATTTCCTGTCTGAGCATCAATCCATAACAGAATGCCAATCCTCGTAGCAATTCTAGCAATATTACAT
>NW_021476624.1:0-474 GCF_001605985.2 Dendrobium catenatum | reverse complement strand
GCTTTTAATGTTCAATGTTTTGCTTCATTCATTTATGTTGCTTCTTCTCTTTACAGTAGAAAAGTTTTATGGGAGTCTCTTATTGATTTTCACAGTTTATGAAACCTTCCCTGGCTTGTGGGAGGTGATTTTAATGCCATTACTTGTAATTTTGAAAGGAGGGGTGGATCTTATCCATCTAATTGTTCTATGGATGATTTTAACAACATGATTTTATCTTGTAATTTAATTGACATTGGTTTTGTTGGGGATAAGTTCACT
The DNA here is from genome assembly GCF_001605985.2 of Dendrobium catenatum. Lineage (NCBI taxonomy): Eukaryota > Viridiplantae > Streptophyta > Magnoliopsida > Asparagales > Orchidaceae > Dendrobium > Dendrobium catenatum. The sequence goes on along the minus strand of NW_021476624.1, from coordinate 213 downwards.
TGGAATAGGGGGGCACTTATGGAAAAGACTTGACCGTGTCCTTTTTAATGATGCTTGGATCAATTATTTTAACTGTACTAATGTTCAACATCTTACTAGAACTTTATCGAACCATTCTCCGTTACTTATTAATATCAACATTAAGCATTATAAGGCTCCTTCTCAATTTAGATTTAAGAATATGTGGTTGCTTAATAATTCCTTTTTAGATGT
>NW_021476623.1:0-865 GCF_001605985.2 Dendrobium catenatum | reverse complement strand
ATATATTATCTTTGTTTTTTAAATAACAATCATAATTTTATTTTGCAACTGCTTTGTTATTGCTTTCTCATTGGCTTTCATAAGTTTATATGGTGGAAAGCTGTTTTTGGAACCAGAGTAGCTATATTATTTTCTACACAACAATTTCAAAAATCACAATCAACTTTATAAAATACTGTAGGCATATCAAACAGACCCCAAATCATTTACATGTTCTTGTTTTTTGTTCTCTTAGTTTGGAGTGTTAGACCAAACCAAGTTTTAGAATATATCACATTCGACTTGATAGATAGCTTTAGTTTAATTTCAATTAATAAATGGATCTAACTTTAAGGCTTAGTTTGGGCAACTGAGACTTTTTTTGTTTTTTGCTTTTTAAAACTTCATAGTTTCAAAAATAAATATTTAAAAGCAAAAAATAAAATAAAAAAGAAGTAAAAAACATATTTCAAAGTCAAATTATCTCTTTACTAACTTATTTTTCTGCCACAAAAATAGTAAAAAAACTATTCTAAATGAAGCTTGAAATTTTTTGTTTTTTTGGCTCAATGTATTTTACTATTTAAATCCTTTTAATATACCATAAAAAATTATGAACTCTACATATTTAAAATAAAGATTAAAAAAATTGGAGGCTAAAAAATTATTTTATTAAGAAAAATTAGAGAGTAATTTTATTAAAAATATAGTCAATAATCACTAAATTGTTTATGAAATCATAATATCAGTTTGGATTATGGAAGTTGCAAAGATTTTTTAGCACATTAATAAACACGAACTTATGCATTAAATGTTCCATTTGCTGTATTCTTTAAATTATAATATTTTTATCTAATATAATATTTCTATTCCTCTAGAGAAGAGC
>NW_021476621.1:0-264 GCF_001605985.2 Dendrobium catenatum | reverse complement strand
CTTGTGAGGGGGGCCCAAGCAAGAGAAGAAGGAGAAGAGAAGGATAGGAGGGAATAACTCCTACTCAACCACCGCCGCCGGAATTCTGTCCAAGTGACACCGGAATTCCTCCCTCCAAGTGACGCCGGAGTTCTGCCTGAATACCATCTAAAGTCAGAATTCTTCTCGGCCTCCAACTGGCGTCAGACTTCTACCCGACACCGGAGCTACGCTCGTCTCCAAATTTCTACATGACGCAGGACTTCTGCCAATTGTAGGACTTTC
>NW_021476620.1:0-221 GCF_001605985.2 Dendrobium catenatum | reverse complement strand
ATATGTCCAGGCTTCTTGCATCGAAAGTAAATAACGTCAGAAGAAATATGGACATCCTTACTACTTTTACCTTTTTCCACTTTTGCTTATGCTTTGGTGAGCTTTGTGATTTGCTTGTCAAGTTATTGCATTCGTCACCAACTAAGCTATCTCTTTTTGTATCTTCAGTTTTTAGAACAATCTATTCACCTGCATCCAAAAGTTTTTGACCCAAACTTTGC
>NW_021476619.1:0-1311 GCF_001605985.2 Dendrobium catenatum | reverse complement strand
ATCGTCCCGTACGAAATTGAGTTAGTACGGACGAACAGAGTAAAAACCTGTCCCGTACGAACCATTTGTTCATCTGTACGAACCAATTTCGTCCTGGATGAAATTGGTTCGTCCCGGGACGAAAAATTTCGTCCGGTACTAACAGTTATATCAAAAGTTAGTTTCGAAAACTGAAGAACATTGTCAGAAACTGCCATAGTCGGTTCCCATTCTCCTGGACGAACTGGACTTCGTCTAGACAAAATTTTTACAGTGAGAAACTTGTCCTGGGACGAAAAATGATTTCATTTAGAAGATCATTCCTTAGAAAAATTTTCCAGTTAAGTTCATGTCCGTTCCATTGCTCTTACAAGGAGATAACTGATCTGATCGTCCCGTACGAACAATGTTCGTCCCGTACGATCAGTACAAAAATTTTTTTCAAGATCTCCTTTAAGTGTGTGTAAATTTATTCTCTCAATTACAATCACTCCCTCTCAAATTTAAATCAAATAAAAAGTACAAGTTTCAAATTCACTAAGTATCTCATGCTGAATCTGATTTGAAGTCTTCGTAGTCTGGGGTTCGATTTTCCTGAAGTATTAGTACACACAAGAGCAGAAACAAATCTTCCAGAAAATGTTAGGAGACATAAAACAATAATATTTTGAATCATCAAAACTATACAAGTTGCAAGAATGTAAAACATGCAAATAGCAACTTTCCTAACAATATCATATGTACTTACTCCATCTTCCCATAATAAACTTAAATCATCAATCAACGGTTGTAAAAATACGTCAACTTCACTTTTGGATTATGTGGCACTGGAATGATAAGTGTCAGAAACTTATAAGGAGTAGTCATACACAACTATGGAGGAAGATTATAAGGAGTGAGTATCACAGGCCAACATGAGTACGGTGTAGCCGACTGACTGAATGGAGTAAAACCATCTGCGCATAAACCTAATCTGACATTTCTTGGTTTTGCCGTGAATGTGGGATGTGTACGATCAAAGTGTCTCCAAGCCTCTGCTTCTGATAGATGTGTGATAAAACCTTCTTGTGGAATGTGATCATTATGCCATCTCATATATACAACAGATCTCATGGATGCATATAGCCGTTGTAGTCTCAGAATTATTAGATAGTAGAACATCCTATTAACAGGCACATCCTTTACTTCCTTCTATTTCCATATTTTGGTTTAAATCTTAGTGCATTGCAATAACGGCATGCAATCTCTGAGATATCTTCTTTAAAGTATAACATGCATCCATTGACACAACAATATATCTTTGTGTATGTCAAATCAAGTTTGGAAACTAAC
>NW_021476618.1:0-2518 GCF_001605985.2 Dendrobium catenatum | reverse complement strand
AGAATTTCAAAATGTAAATGTAAACATGCACTGATAAATATGCGCATAAAATCTTGGTCATCATAAAATACATTCAACATGGAATTTTCATGCATGATATTTCTTTAAATGTCGACCGTTGATAAGCGGCATAGGCCTCTGACCGTTCAGATCGATCAACTGATATGCTCCTCCTTGGTATACCTTCTCGATGACGAAAGGGCCTTCCCAATTGGATACAAACTTAACACCAATTTTTCGGTGGGGGATGATTGGTCTTCTCAGCACCAGGACCAATTCCCCTTCTTGAAATGATCGAGGGCGCACCATACGATCGAAGGATTTTGCCATTCTTCCTCGGTAGATTTTTTATATTTTGTTGAGCTTATAACCTGAGTTCATCAAGTGCATCAAGCTCTTCCATTCTGAGGCGGGCATTTTGCTCTTGAGTGAGATCATTCTGAATTGCTACCCGGAGTGACGGTAGTTCGATCTCCAATGGTAATACGGCTTTAACACCGAACACCAATGAATAAGGTGTGGCTTTCGTTGGAGTTTTGTAGATTGTACGATAGGCCCATAATGCTTCTGCCATCTTCGTATGCCATTTTCTTTTATTCTTGGTAAGAATCATCTTTAGTAATTTTACTAGTGTTTTGTTGAATGCTTCTGCCAATCCATTTGCTCTTGGATTGTATATGGATGAATATCGCCAATCGATCTTGTGCCGATCAACGAACTTGTAGATTTTTATACTTTTGAATGCAGTACTATTGTCTGAGATTATGCAGCGTGGCACACCGAATCTGTAGGCGACATTATGTGTAAAGAAGTTGATCACATGCTCTGATGTGACCTCTCTAAATGGAGCTGCTTCTGCCCACTTGGAAAAGTAATCCGTCGTTGCCAGAATAAAACGGTGTCCCGCTGATGACGGCGAATCTATTGGCCCGATTATGTCTGTGCCCCAGCATTCAAATGGCCAGGATGCTACTGTCGGATGCAGAGGATTTGGCGGTTGATGTATAACATCACCGTGAATTTAACATTCGTGGCACCTCTTTGCGTGGTTAATACAATCTCTGACCATGGTTGTCCAATAGTAACCCATTCTTTTGATTTTAACAGCCATCTTAGGACCTGACTGATGTGCTCCACAAAGCCCTTCGTGGACTTCTGCTACCACTTTATCAGCTTCCCTGGTTCCTAGGCACCTTAGCCACATTTGATCAAAGGGTCGTCTGTACAACATGTCATTGACAAATGCATATCGCAATGCCCTTTTTCGAATTTGTGCGGCCATAGACTTTTCTGTCGGAAGTTTATTTTCCTTGAAGTAGTCAACGAATGGATGCCTCCAATCATTTTCGACTTCAATATCTAAACAATGCCACCACGATTCTGAAGCTTGACTAGCTTTATGTCTCTTGGCCATATGATATTCTTCAGGATAATTTTCCATAATAATTTGATGGAGAGGTTGAGGGTCAACCGGGGTTTCATCCTGTTGACTTGAATATGGAATTCCTTCTGCCCTCAAGAATTGTAATAGAGCGGGCTCCAAGACCCTACGAGTGTAAACCCCGATGAATATAGGACTCTCCTCATTGATGTTCGTCATTTATTTGGCTAGTTTGACTAAACAATCTGCTTTAGCATTCTGTCCTCGAGGAACTCGAGCCATTTTGACATTCGGTACTTGCTTCAAAAGCTCAAGGGCTCGTCGGTGATAATGGGCCAATTCGACTTTGCCAACCTTATAAATACCGAGGATCTGATTTATCACGAGCTGAGAATCACCAAAGATTTGGAGATGTTGGATTCTGACATTGATCGCAATTTCCATCCCTGCTAATAGAGCTTCGTACTCGGCTTCGTTGTTGGTCAGAGGTTCAGTCAAACTGAATGAAAATCTCATTATGTCTCCCTCGGGTGCTACGAAAATGAGACCAATACCGGCTCGGGCTCTTGCAATATTTGGAGGTCGGACATATCTGATAGATGATGCCCCATCAAAGTACATCTCCCAGAACGGTAGCTTTTCATCCTCCTTGACCTGCATTATTTGCTCATCGGGCAAATCATCATTTAGCGGAGAATCGGCCGGGATTGGGTGTGCAGCAAGAAAATTTGCCAAGGCCTGTCCTTTCACCGCCTTTTGTGGTATGTATATGATTTCAAACTGCAATAACAATACTGCCCACCTGGCCAGACGACCTGTCAACGCTGGTCTTGTCATCAAGAATTTCAGCGGATCGATCTTTGATATCAGTGTGATTTTATGGGATAGCATATAGTGGCGGAGTTTCTGAACTGCAAAAATCAGCGCTAGGCAATACTTTTTAATGGGGAATAACGGCTTTCTGCTCCAATCAACTTTCGACTGATGTAGTATAGCGCATTTTCTTTGCTTTCTTCATTATTCTGGGCCAATAGTGCTCTGAGGGACTCTTCTAGTACAGCTGTATACAGTATAAGAGGCTTCTCCGGAATTGGCGCTGCTAGAATGGGTGGATTCAACAAATATCTTTTAATGCTG
>NW_021476617.1:0-532 GCF_001605985.2 Dendrobium catenatum | reverse complement strand
ATTTTTTAATAGTATATATATATTCTTTATTTTTATGTTTTATAAATTTGTAAATTATATTTAATGAGTTTGACACTAATGCATACTTAAGATTAAAATGAAAATTATAATAATGCATCATAGATAAAAGTAGGAATATTCAATAAGATTGATTTAGAATAGGTTATCCAAATCGTCAAGAAAGAGTGCAATTAATTAAGTGGTTAGCTAAGAGTCAATTTCATTGTAGATAAACTAGAAGTCCATAATTAAGTCTCTTTCAATCATTGCAATTGCACAATCCAACTAATTTAGAATTTATTTGCTAGATGTTATGAAAGTTGGATTATGTCTTTTCAACACATGGTATGGCCCCAAAGTAAGATAAATTTGTAAGTTTTTAATGGGCTTTTGTTCAAATTCAACAGTGAAGCTTAGGAGTTCATAATGAGTCGACGAATAGAATCATTTATGCTCCTATATGACGGCCAATTAACTTTGAATGTTAAATTTGCACTAATGTATACTGGTGGTAGGAATCGGTCTTTGTAAG
>NW_021476616.1:0-258 GCF_001605985.2 Dendrobium catenatum | reverse complement strand
ATTAATTACTTGTTTTTTAGTTACACTGTGTCAATTCGGGTTGACGGGTCGGGTTCAGGTTGAACCCGACTTGACCCGTGTATAAACAGGTCAACCCGAACCCGACCCGTTTAGCTAAGTGGGTCAGGAAATTAAACCCAGACCCGACCCGCACGGGTTCCCGAGTTGACCCGACCCGACCCGACCCGCGGACCCGTTTGATTCAAAAACGGGGCGAGACGGAGGCGGTGCCGGAGACGCTGGCTGCACGGAGGTTCG
>NW_021476615.1:0-277 GCF_001605985.2 Dendrobium catenatum | reverse complement strand
CTCCAATCAAAATTCTCAAAATCCAAAACCAAATACATCAGACAAATCAGTACAGAAATCAGAATAGAATAGGACATATATCAAATCGGACAGATCAGAACGGAACAGATCAAATCAGACAGAACTGTACGGAAATAAAAGTCATATCAAATCAGAAACAACACAGATCAGACATATCAGATCAATAGAATCAGAATCATACCAAAATCAGAAATTCAGATCATAATAGAACAGAATCGTATTTGCTTACAGAACAGATACGGAAAATCAGAAATCA
>NW_021476614.1:0-292 GCF_001605985.2 Dendrobium catenatum | reverse complement strand
TCGTGTTATTTCCCATGCTTATCCGGTTGTTTCTCTTATCGACAAAGAAGACCCGGATAGTGGCGACGATAGAATACTTGATGCTCTGCAAGAGTTCGAAGATGGCGTCACTTCTGCCATGGACGAACTGTGTGAGGTAAACTTAGGCACTGAGTCAGATCCTAGGCCTATTTTTCATAGTGCCCTACTGTCTGATTCAGAGGCTCAAGAATACATTGAGTTGTTATCAGAGTTTAGAGATTGCTTTGCCTGGAGCTACACCGAGATGCCTGGTCTAAATCCAGAGGTAGCA
>NW_021476613.1:0-373 GCF_001605985.2 Dendrobium catenatum | reverse complement strand
TGTAGATGAGAGATGTATTAGGATGGCGGATGGGGTTATTAAAACCCTCTCCCCTCTGTTGTTATCTGACTTTTACTTTGCCCCATCAAAGGCGAAGGGTCAGAAGATGAATAAAAAACATTCTTTTGCTTATGTCTTGATGATTAACCATGAAAATGAAATGCAAGTTGATGACTCTCTTGTTCTAAATCAAAATTCTGGTGAAGAGAGTCTTAAAATCAAAGAGATTGACCTTCCCGAATTAGCTATTCAAGAAGAGGTCGAATGTGAAGCTTTATCAGAAAGTAATTTCCCTCAAATTAATTTCCAAGGAAATCCTATTTTGATAGAACTTTAAGATTCTGACTCGCTTTCGGGGAGTGATGATCCAACG
>NW_021476612.1:0-356 GCF_001605985.2 Dendrobium catenatum | reverse complement strand
AGTTTTTCAATTAATTTCAATGGTAAAATGACAAGTTTTTCACTTATTACAATGAATCTAACAGTCCAATCTAATAATGAAAATGCAATTACTAGTTGTTCCCAGTGAAGCATACTTGCTCTAATTCTAAAAAAAATTTAGGACAAGTTGGAGTATTTTTATGTTAAAAAAGGGTATTTTTATGATTCATTCAACCTAGAATTCACTATATTATGACTAGATACTAGTTTTAATTAATATAAGAAATTATAAGTTCAAATAAAAATGTTTGGCTTTTTTATATAAGAACAAGGGTGACCGACTAGATAAGATGGGATTAAGCTTAGTAAAATATATAATGTGTTATGTCATATTGG
>NW_021476611.1:0-447 GCF_001605985.2 Dendrobium catenatum | reverse complement strand
GGCTTTTTTAAAGCTTCTCATGGGCTGAGACAAGGGGGTCCTATTTCCCCTGCTCTCTTTATTATTGTTGTTGATTTCCTGTCTAGAGGACTTGCTGATCTTTTTGCTAAGTATCTTAGCCTCTACTTCAGAACGTTAGGAGGTATTAAAATTTCACATTTATATTTTGTTGATGATTTCATTATTTTTATGAATTCTTCTATGGATAGGATTAGTAGACTTGTGTGTTTCTTTAACAATATTGAGTTGATTAGTGTCTTAACTCTTAATAAACATAAGTGTTATTTTATTGTTGCTAAGAAAGTTCCTCCTGATCGTGTTGTGGCTATTAAGAATTTAACTGGTTTTAGCCATGGTCTTTGCCTTTAAAGTATTTGGGTGTTCCTCTTTGTAAGGGCAGAAAGAAGTCCTTCCTTTTTTATGATTTAATTAATGTGGTGCATAATA
>NW_021476610.1:0-229 GCF_001605985.2 Dendrobium catenatum | reverse complement strand
TAACGTGCATTTAATGCACGTGCAATTATACTAGTATCTGAAATATCGTTTGGATGAAGTTATCTTAGCGACAGATAATATATTATATGTATAAAACACGCCCTATTACGGCATGGCCTCTCTAGTGGCGTGAGTCAAAATGTGGAATTTTTATTGTGTCCTCCCACCTGACGTAGAGATACGTCTTCTCACCATCAAAAAATTCGGTTTTTACTCGGTATTGCTAGGT
>NW_021476609.1:0-253 GCF_001605985.2 Dendrobium catenatum | reverse complement strand
AAGTTACTATTTAATCTCCATAGGCATACAACAAGGATCTTGCTTCATTAGAGTGGCTTCAAGTCAAATTTTGAGTTTATAAACTATTAAATCAGAAGATAAACCTTGTATTTTGTTAGATGACCGAGCAAAATAATCTTTAAACTTGGAAAGGAGTTCAACTAGATTATTTGATTCATCTTCATTCAATAAAGAACTAATTAAAGTAGGGTGAATGTCAAGTTTAATTTATTTTAATTTAATAAATATATAT
>NW_021476608.1:0-201 GCF_001605985.2 Dendrobium catenatum | reverse complement strand
TGCTTATAGCACCTAAACAGATTTCCTCGGATCCGGAGCAGAACAGATTTCAGATAGAGCTCATTTCATATTTAATTCCCAGACACTAACTGAATCTCATAGGATCCAGGCCCCTTATAACTCCCGTTTTATAGCATATACAGATAGCATATCAATTCAGAGAAATCCAGACAAGATCAGAAATCAGACAAAAATCGGGCA
>NW_021476607.1:0-236 GCF_001605985.2 Dendrobium catenatum | reverse complement strand
ATATCATTATAATTCATTTTCAATAAAATTTTATTAAATTTTTTTTAAGGATTCCAAAAATTTTTGAAAAATATTCATAAATTAACTTATTTTATTTAAAAAATTTGGGTGAAATCAATTTGTAAAACGCCACTTATAGCAACAGGTACCGATTTCTTAATAAATTTGAACAATACACAAAAAATTATGAAAAAAAAATTTAGAAAAGCTAAAGCACAATATTATAAATGTTCCAG
>NW_021476606.1:0-1139 GCF_001605985.2 Dendrobium catenatum | reverse complement strand
ATCTTGAAAAGATTCAACATATAAAAAACCAATTTTTTAAAAGTAAAGAAAAAACAAAGCAAATTAAAACAGCTACAAAGCAGAAATAAAACACACTGAAACAAAAATACATTTCAAGAAATTATTGAAGCAGTAGGTTTAGGCATTTATGAGCTGCGAGCCTTCATATGTCCAGTTATCCTATGCTCCCACAAGGTCTTTAGTGAGAGCACACCTGCAAAACTCAATGACAGTCAGATTTAGGAACCCAAATAGGTTTGGGCCCCTTCTTAGGAAAAGTAGAGTGTAATGCAGATAAGGTATGCTGTGAATCATGCATCTTTGGTCTCTACACCCAATGTGTACTCCGGTGAACGGTGCAAGTGTGTGAGATGTGTCCTAGCATGCCACATGAAAAACATCTAACTCCAGGAAAAGGATTTCTTAAATGGTTTGAGTTATAATGCCTCTTCCTAGGTTCTGACTTTGGATCAAAAGTAATTGTCATTCGATTTTTCTTACATGTATCCAAATCATTTTGAATCCTCAAGTAAGTTATTTTTAATGCATTATTATCAATCCTCAAATTTTTCTCAATCTCGTTAGATTTCTTAAGATCAGAATTAAGTGAGGTGTGTGAAGCTTTTAATGCATTATGTTCATCAATTAATTCCAAATGCTTTTTGTTTAAATCATCAAATTCATCAAGAAGAGCCATGTGATTTGAATCAATCGTTGAATGATCTTTGAGAAAAACTTCATGCTCTTTTTGTAAATTCAAAAGTTCTAATTTAAGGCTTGCATGAGTTTTCTTGAGTTTTTTGTATGATGTATGTATTTTCTCACAAATCCCAAACAATTCATTATAGGTTTGTTTACATACCTCTTCCTCATCACTTTGCTCAAGATGATCTTCCACCATTAAGCATAGGTTTTTAGTCTCTTCCTCTGGTTCAGTCTCAGAGGAATCAGTACCAGATTCTATCCAGAATGCCTTTTGGATTCTCTTCTTGTCGTTCTTAAACTTAGGTTTCTCCTCAATCTTTTCCTTGCTTGTGTTATCTTGAAGTGTCGGGCAATCAGCTCTCACATGTCCAAGTTTCCTGCATTCAAAATAAATAAAATCAGAAGATCCTTTAACATGTTTATGATCCTTACCT
>NW_021476605.1:0-201 GCF_001605985.2 Dendrobium catenatum | reverse complement strand
CCAAAAGACAAAAGAAGTACATGAGGTAATGAAGCTAGTGACAGAAAATAAGAGAAAAAAAAAACAATAAGAATAAGAACTCAAATTGAATGGCTTAGTTATTGGCCGAGGCTCCCAGCTTCCTCGAAGTCAAGCACAAACCCTCCAATTTGGTGAAGAAAAACGCGACAAAGTCAAGCCAACCGACCATCCAAGCCACCC
>NW_021476604.1:0-246 GCF_001605985.2 Dendrobium catenatum | reverse complement strand
CTACTCAGTATTTGCTCAGTATTGCTAGGTATTACTCAGTATTGTTAGGTACTACTCGGTATTTGCTTAGTTTTGCTAGGTACTACTCGGTATTTGCTCGGTATTTGCTCGTATTTTAAGATCGATGACATGTGATATGTGGATCGATGATGCAAATCGCAAGCTGGTCGACACCAAAGGAGGGGTGTCGAGGGCGAGGTCGATGGCAACGGTGCAGTGTGTGTGCCAGCAGCCACGATCGCCGCA
>NW_021476603.1:0-644 GCF_001605985.2 Dendrobium catenatum | reverse complement strand
AATGTTGAAATGTGAATTATAGTATTTTGATGTATCTAGTTTCTTTAATGCAATTATCATTTCTGGATGTCTGTATTGGTCTGAGCGAGAAAAGAAAAAAAAAAAAAAGAGGAAGAAAGTAAGACTGTCAGACGAATCCTTTCACTATGGATGCCTAGGGCGTCACATATTGGACCTCTACCTGACATCGGACCTCCGATCATCACCATATTTCTACCCAACGCTTGACTTCTACCTAACTTCGGACTTCTGCCCGTCGTCGGACTTTCGTTGGACTCCTATCCGATGACGGACTTATGTCCATCAATAGACTTCTATCCAACATCAGACTTACGTCCGTCGTCAAATTCTTTCCTAACACCAGACTTCTATATGTCACCAAAATTCCATCGACCTTCTTCCCGGTGCCAGACTTTTGTTCGTTCTCGGACATTCGTCTGACTTTTATCCAATACTGAACTTCTATCCATCGTTGGACTTTTACATGATCCCGTCCTTCCGATCTCCGTCATCAGACAACGGACTTTATGACCTTCATCACCAAAAAATATTCCTTCTGACTTCTATCGCTAGACAACGATCTTTATAACCTCTATCGCCTATCAATTATGGTCCTAGCAACCTCCGTCGCCCGTCAACTACGG
>NW_021476602.1:0-903 GCF_001605985.2 Dendrobium catenatum | reverse complement strand
ACATTACAACAATATTTGAAGAGAACTTTGAATCAATAATTGACAACAAAATTATACTTTTCTGTCACTTCTCTTTCATCATTCGTAGGTGAGACATATTCAACTTTCTCACTCACATTTGTTCGTGCCTCACTAAAATCATTAGCCTCAATAATCCACAAAAGTTTAATGTGATCATTTATAAATCATCTTGACTTTGTTGTTCATGAGTGAGAAATTAGTGAGTTCTTGCTTGTTTGCTAGTTGAATTCTACTTGTAAACTCCTTAACTTCAAAGAAGGTCTAATGCATATGATAAGTTCGATATCATCCTTTATTTGCAATCTGATTGAAGTAGTCACTTCTCAATCTTCATTAAAGATCATTCAAAATCATACCTTCATTACTTGTTCATCAAGTCCAAATTGGATTCATACTCCAAACTTCTTATCCAATTTGTAAATTTGTGGCATTATCATTTGATTCAATTTTTTATTGATCATTTAAGTTCCAATTAAGTCCAAGTCCAAATTGTTTGAGTTTGAGTACAATTCAGGCTTAAGATGAGCCTCTTCTCTTCATTCGAATCCTCTGTAGTTCATTGTAGTTCCCATCTAGATTCAAGTCTAGTTTGAGTTCAACTATTGAAGTCGAGCTTGAATGAAGTTCTTTTGGTTGAGCTTTGATTCAAGTCCTCATTGGTCAAATTACAAGTCCTCATGATTTGTTCAAGTCATGATCAAATGAAGTTCAAATTATAGTGTATCCTTTTGTATTTTTCATTTAGGCTCAAATTGAATGAAAGCTCTTTATATCATTTTGAAATTCCAGTCTGTTTCATTTGGTTCAAATCAAGTTTAAATGCATGTCCACAAGTCCTCTGTTGTTCTTATAGAGTTCAAGTTCAAATCATTTGAGTCCTTG
>NW_021476601.1:0-295 GCF_001605985.2 Dendrobium catenatum | reverse complement strand
AAACCTATAGTTTGTGTGTGTAATTTAAGCTTTGGAGGGTTAGTCATTTGTTGTTGGGGTTAGGTGAGTAGCTCATCAAACAATGACATGTGTTTAAATTTAAAGAGGTAAAGTAGTTAATGCAATTATATAATAATTATTAATTTTATTTTTATTATCACTTACTACATATTGGGTTTTGCAGCTGGGTTAGAGCTCGTGATTTTTTTTTTCTTTTTTGGATTTTCCATGTAAAAAGTTTGCTGATTTTATTACTTTTGCTAGCTGCTCGTGTTGATTCTTTGTACACTTCTAT
>NW_021476600.1:0-235 GCF_001605985.2 Dendrobium catenatum | reverse complement strand
CTAGCTCTCTCTCACACACTCTCTCTCTCTCTCTTTCTCTAGCGCTCTCTCTTGCTCTCTCTTGCTCTATCTCTAGCTTGCACTCTCTCTCTCCCTCTCTCTCTCTATGTCCCTCTCCCTCTCTTGCTCTCTATCTTGCTTTCTTGCATTCTCTCTCTCTCACCCCCTCTCTCTCTCCCTCTCTCTCTTTCTCTCTCCCTTTCTCTCTCTCGCTCTTTCTTGTTCTTTCTCTAGC
>NW_021476599.1:0-1013 GCF_001605985.2 Dendrobium catenatum | reverse complement strand
TTGGATGCAATAGGGAGTAATAGATGGAGATGTGCATTGCTTATGAGAGGGTGGCAACAACTAGTTTTCATTGTATACTTTGAAGTCATTTTTTCTTTCTAATTTGTAATAACTATGTCAAATTAGGTTGATGTAAAAATAAATTTTACTACCTAATTTATCAACATTCCCCCAAAAGTCGAGGAAAAGATGTTTCTTGTTTCAGAACTTGCTTAATATACTCAAATGCTCCTTTATTTAGGATTTTTGCACGAACATATGCTTGTTGTAAGATAGTATGGGACCATGGGTGTCATTACCTTAATTTTATTTGATTAATTTTAATTTAATCAAGCTTGAGCTAAACTCAAATGCTACTTTTTTTATTATTTTTTAGCTAAACTCAAATGCTACTTTTTTTAACCTTTTATTAACTATAATTAATTATGGTTATAAACTCAAATGCTACTTGAGTTTCAATGATCCTGTTCATTAGGGTTTAGGGTAGGTATGATTTTGCTTATTTTGTTAAATAATTTTTTTCAAAATGTTGTATACTTGGTAACTAAGTATAATTTTTTGGTCATTATAGTATCTAAATTGAATGAAATATTACTAGCTAGTCCAAATGTAATTTATTGAAGGACTGTTTGGAAGAAGATATAAAGTTTATATTTACTTCTTCATAGTGAAGCTCCTTCAATTTCTCTTTTTATTCTCTCATGCTCATAGCTATATTTGTTATTTCTAATCTTATATGCAATTCACTAGCTTGTTGAGATCCTTATGAACACCATTGATTTTTCAAATTCAATTTTTTTCCCTTTGCACTTTTTGTATATAAGTAGATTAAGAAGTTGTGTAAAGTGCTCACATCATTTAAGTATTCAATTAATAAAATATCTAGTTAAGCCCCTACGTTGCAAGGGAGGATGAACATTCGACACTACTGGACTCGCCCATAGGCTGATCATCAAAGCCATTCAGCCTTACCCTGCCTCAAGTCAAGAGGAGGCATATGTCTAAGAATTTTT
>NW_021476598.1:0-347 GCF_001605985.2 Dendrobium catenatum | reverse complement strand
CCGGGGCCCATGAGGGTTTTATAATTATTTTTACCCCTTTTAGTGTACCTATGTGTATAAAATTTATAGTGCACGTGCAGGAGTACTTTGAAAGTACTTGTAGACGCCTTCTGTCTGCTTGTACGAATGTTGCAGATCCGGTGACGATTTGGTCTTGATGTTGACCCCCTCCCCCTTTCTCATTCACTGGGGAATTATTCTGGACTTTGGAGTTAATAACCGCTGATCTGGAAAGAACTCCTTTAAGAATCTTCGGTGTATTGGACTTGATATTGACTCCCCCTTTCTCATTCACCGGGGAAGGCTCTTTTTGAAGTCTATGAACATTATTTTGAAATGGACTCTTT
>NW_021476597.1:0-221 GCF_001605985.2 Dendrobium catenatum | reverse complement strand
AAAAAAAAAACATATAAACCACCATTAATACTTAACATAAGATAAACCAATTTTATCAAATCTTATGAGGCCTTTCACAAGAAAAGGTATATTAGAAATTGATAACTCAGTAATAACATTCAAACCACAACAACATCTGGAAATCAATTGAACAAAGCATTCCCATCCTCAATAATAATAGAAAAAGAGCAATTTAAATGTCTCAATAAGTGCTTAATATC
>NW_021476596.1:0-4282 GCF_001605985.2 Dendrobium catenatum | reverse complement strand
GTTTGAAAAGTTTGAAAATTGAAAAATTTAGTGACCTCATTTTTGTATGAGATCAGTATTGTCATGATTAGAGGCAATCAATGTGTGGGCTCCAAAAATTCGGCCCCGGCCTCCATCGTTAATTGCTTTTATCTTTGGGGGAGTTTTAATGGAATAAGTTATGGGATAAATTTTGGGAAGGCAGATGGGTTTGTAGCATGGGTATGAGAAGTTAAAAGTTTGAAGGATTGGATATTTAAAATAGAAATTTTCACCATTTAGTATTTAAAGCTGATGGTGGGGGAATGGATGATGTACCCGATCAAGATCCTATGGTTCCGTCATCCTGGGTCATCGTGGTCCCTGGTCTACTTAGTCAGAGGAGGTAGTTGACCCAACCTGATCGAAGGATTCTTGTCGGCAGCCATGGGTTGCTTCATCTAAGGGTACCTCGTAGACCTGAGTTGAATGTTTGTCTAAGGGGACAAATTTGAATCCACCTTAGCTAACAAAGGGCTTTGTGTCCTATCGATCATATCATATTGATTCATATCTCAAGAATTTGATGCAACTAAGGAGCGTATTGACTATGACCATAACTGGTGTTTTGTGGTGCCATTTGGTGGCAAAACCACTCGGTTCAGAGGGTCCCGGGTCATAATCGTTTATCATGCAGTGCCATTTGGCGGCAAAACTATCGGTTTGAGAACACGTACCACGTCCTTACTGGCAGGAAATTATTTGAGAATGTATCATAATGATATTTTCGACTAGGCATTTGCTCTATATGAGGGTGGATGGATTTTGCTTTAAGTGATTGGATTGATCATTTCAATTTTTAAATATATGGAATTTTGGATATTTTTGAAGTTTTGGGTTTTGGGTGCATTTGAAAGTATTTTAATCTTGTGTAAGTTTGAGGGCATTTAAAATGGTTTGAGCTAACCCCTCCGATTGAGATTTTCCTTTAACGCGGCCATCACCGGGGTGTAAGGGGTTATTTCTCTTTGTTGATTGAACCTTGTCAACTCCGTCAAGTTGTCGACAGAGGATCGGGTTTCGTAGGCTTTATGCCTTTATTAGTGAGTTTTCTCTATTTAAGACCTTGAAGGACTAATATGAATGTATAATATAACTATCTCGTCCGTCCTTCCGGTCGCATATTTATTTAATGGTCGAACCGTGTCAACTCCTATCTACCCGTATAAGAGGATCGAGTTTGGACTTAGACTTACCATTTGACTCGCGCAACATCCCTAGGCCTCACATGTGTTATCAATAACATGCTCGTTGGGGCCCATGCGGGTGTTTGGGGGCATTTTTATAATTATTTATTGAACCTTATCAACTCCTATTTACTTGCTTAGGAGGATCAGGTTTAAATTTATTGATTCACGCAGCATCCCTAGACGTCACGTGTATACTTATGACACGCTCGTCGGGGCCCATGCAGGTTTATAATTGTATTTACCCCTTTAGTGTACCTATGTGTATACAAATTATGGTGCTTGTGCGGGGGTATTCTTGGAATTTTTGGAGGATGTACTACAATATCCCACAAAAGATCATGCATGTTATAGACCTTTTGTATTCGGAGTAGTGGGTGTACTTTCTGCTTGTAGTTGTGAGCTTAGATCAAACATTGATCTTTAACAGCACATCAAACATGGATCATTAACTTCGGTGGGCGCGATGCAGTGTGTGTCAACATTCACTTGAATACATCTAGACGCATCACGTTGTTACTTTCATTGCATCTCAAATCCCTTTGGCTGCAACTAACACACTAAATGTGGGACAGGTCTCCCACAGTACATTTGTTATTGCTCCAGTTAGTCAGGTAGATGTGTTCCTTTCTAGACTGAAATTGACTTCAGGATACTGCATGTCTGCATTTACTGAAGTCTTTATGTATCTATCTACAGGTGAGAGGTAATGCGCACACCTGTATTCCTAGAGGACTCATATGCAAGGTTTTGAAAACCGGACCGGACAATGAACCGGAACAAGGAGGGGTTCACGGTTCGACCGGTTCAACCGGTCTAACCGGGGTCGAACCGGATGACGTAATAAATAATAAGTATTATTTAAATTTAATACAATTAACATAAAAATAATGTTATCATTCAAAGTATGAGATAAAAAATTAAATTAAAAAAATTATGAAACATAAAAACTTATATAATTAAGTAAAATAATTATTTTAAAATCTCACATAAAAGCAAAAAAAAATTTAAATCTCATAATTATAAGAATTTACACTCATAAAAATATGATAATTTTAAATTTGAATATTTTTCAAATTTTAAATTTAATTTATATATAACCATATAATTTAATATATATTATTATTAATTTATGTTACATATTTAATATAAATTTAATTCTAACATAAGTTTATAAATTTAATATAAATGACTTGTGCAAACTTTACACATTAACTGTCATTGTTAATATTCAATTTATTTAAGAGGCTTTGTACATTTATTCGCGGTCAAATCATACATCATCTTCTATAGTTTTACTTGTAAGGTTGAATATGGTTGATTACAGGAGTGTTACAACATTTACTTTCATGCTTGTTGTAACCTCTTAATATTTGTAGGGAACTACTGCATTCACTTATAATATAGCTGCATATCCATAGGTGGCTGTCATATGCATTTGCAAGTAGATGTAATCTTTTGATTGTGTGTGAACATAATTGAGGTAGGTATTTCATGCAAACTACTGTCATTTGCAAGTGAATATTTCACATCATTGCACTTTTGATTTTCAACGTTTATGAAGGAATCCATCATATTTGCTCGTATATTGCCTATGTCTGAAAGTATTCCACCACGAGTCCTCAGCCTGTGTCTGTATATTTGTTTCATGTTTGGGAGAGGTTGTTGCATATATCAGCGAGCCTGCTAGTATTGATTGGAGGGATACCATTATATTTATTGCATATCCCTTGAATTCATTTATATATCAGCAAGAGACTTCGTTGTTTGTAGGGAATACTGTCTTCTTGTAAGATTGATATGAAGACTGTCATCAATTTCAATCTCCATTGCTTGTAGGTTTGAATGCATTTATTTGTTTTGAGCTTGATCGTAGAACATTATCACATTCACTTGTATATCACAGACATTCATAAGTCTCTTGCAGTTGCTCGTAAGTGGACCATTGTATGTGCAATAGATTCATGTTCATGCTTGTAGGTGTGGTATGCCTTTTCATACACATATTGGTTGCATATTTCTTATTGTCACCTCCAAGCAACTCTTTCCACTGGTGTAGTTTTCATAAATAGAACACAACCTCTATTGAAGGTTCCGTAGATTTGCACTTTCACTTCCAGTTATAATCATTTGAATGCTATTGTCCAGGGAGTTCCATGTCAAAGTGCAAGCATCTTTATTTGTTTGCATAGGGCTTGAATGACATCTCCTAATTGACATTTGTATTCAAATTGAAATGAAAATTCTTTAACATTTTGAAGTCCTTTATTGCTCATTTGTTTCAATCATGTTCAAAGTTCAAACCAATGTCAAACTTGATTTCAAGTTTAATGAATTGTGCTTAGGTTCATTCAAGCTCTTAGTTAAACATTTGAATATTAAAACTTGTTCCCTGCTGTAAAAAAAAATCAAGTGATCCATTATTCAAGTTTGCACCAAGTTCATTTGAGTTCAAGTCTTGTGCGAGTCCCCTGTGATCCAACTCAAGTCTTTGCTTGAGTTTAAATGTTCAATTCATGTCCTTGTTCATTTTGCAAGTTCAAGTCATGTCCACTTGATGTATTAATCAAGTTCTGAGTATACTTCCATATGGTCAACTTGTATGTTAAGTTCAAATTCAAGTTCAAGTTCCACTTGAAGTTATACAGTTTGAGTTCAAAGTACAAGTTCAAGTTCTTATGATTTATTGAAATTTGAATTCATTTATATTTGAGTTTATTGTATCAAAGTTCACAAGTCCGAGTCCACTGTTGTCCTTTTGAGTTCAATCAAGTTCAAGTATGATCTCGTGTTCACCCGAAATTTCGGCAGTCTCCCGGCGTCTCCCCCATTTAGGAGAAATTACGAGAAATTGGGCATTCCCACAACGCCCAATAAAGGCGTATATGGTAGGTGTTCTTAGACACCGTGGCCGTGATCTTTATTCCCACAATGAGCAATAAAGGCGTGTATGGGGTCTTCGAGGGTACCTGTTTTAAAACATAGTTGGCTTTCCCCTCGCTCAAGGGTACTTATGAGTAACCCCGCCTCGTCGTAGGCGTCGCACCTGGTTCCCATCTCACCATGCGCAATAAAGG
>NW_021476595.1:0-317 GCF_001605985.2 Dendrobium catenatum | reverse complement strand
TGACCAGATCATCCTGGATGATATTTAATTTCGTCTCAACGAAAATTTTACAGAGGACAAATTGTTATGTACGATAATTTAATTTTTTCTGGACGAAAATCTTACAGATGACAAATCGTCCCGGACGATTATTAATTTCGTCCTGGATGAATAGGACTTAGAAAAATTTTTCAAGCCAGTTCCTATTTATTCCATGTACTCAATAGGAGATAACTGTCTGATCGTCCCGTACGAACGGATATCATCCTGTTTGATCAGTATAAATTTTATATGATCTCCGTATATATGTGTGTATGTTTTATTCACTCAAATTACAA
>NW_021476594.1:0-324 GCF_001605985.2 Dendrobium catenatum | reverse complement strand
AATTTTATAGGTAGTGTAAAAAATTGACACATTGATACAATTGAGTTTTTTTGAACAGTTAGGTGTTCGTTTTGAGAACTAATTTCACCAGTCTTCTAGACATGCTGGTTATTTTATAATTTTTTTATATAAATTTTGGATCCCGAGATTTAAATATATAAAAGAAGCTATATAAATTGCATGCTAAAAATTTAATAATTAGAATAATTGAAAAATGCCCTTAACATTATGTATTCTTAAATGTCATATTTCACTATAAAATCCATAAATGGAAATTTTATATTCATTTTCCCCAAGGAAAGAAGGAAAAAAAAAAAAAGAAAG
>NW_021476593.1:0-263 GCF_001605985.2 Dendrobium catenatum | reverse complement strand
GAATTTTATGGACGATGATTAATGAAATTGCTCTGATGTTTGTCCCATTGGATTGCTGTAATTTGCTATAGAAGAAAAGCTTATTTCTAGAGAAGAAATCTACGAGAAAGGAATATAATATGCCCAATTTTATTATTTCCGACAAAAAAAAAATTCTTTAGTATATATACCATCATAAATGATTTATTGCAAAAGAATAATCTACTAAAAAAAAAATTGTTTAATAGTTTTCCAATCATTTTAGAGTATTCTTTAGTAGCAAT
>NW_021476592.1:0-1687 GCF_001605985.2 Dendrobium catenatum | reverse complement strand
AAACAATTCAATTTCATACGACAAAGATGTACCATGGAAGCAACTTTTCTATTAAAATAATTCATAGAAAAGCATAGCAATGAGGATCTTCACATTCCAATAAGGCATATGATCAAGTGCTACAAGAGTTGATTTGGTGCAGACTAAGTGAAAATGTTTGTGTTAAAGGTAGATTGAAGTGATTAAAAATATATATAATGGAACAATTACTAGTAAAAAAATTAGTTGAGTAACAAAGAGTTTACAATTATTGTAGGAATAGTAGGATTACATCAAGGATCAACATTGAGTCCATATTTTTTTATAATATGCTTATAAAGGATATTCGACGTAAGGTTAATTAGAATATGCTTCTTGTATATAGCATGGTTCTAGCTTATGAGATGTTAATTAAAATAAGTGAATAGTTACAAAAATAGTGCAAATATTTAAAAGAAACAAGAATTACAATTAATAGCACAAACACTAAGCATATGACATGTACTTTTGGTGAATGCCATTTTAATAATTAGTAATCAATATTATTAGAAAATAAAATAATATTTAACTGTGATAGGTTAAAATATCTAGAACTGTTGAATTTAATAATAGAGATCTAGGCGAGGGTACAACTCCTAAGGTTAATTTTAGATGATTAACATGAAGAAATGCTTTAGGAATATTATATGATAAGAATATATCGTGGAGTCTTAAAGATAAATTTAATAAAACTTCAACAATGTCATATGAGATGAGAGTTGTGAAGTAAAAATTATTATGTCTAAGTTGAGTACTTGAGTGTGCAGAAAATCAAAACGTTAACATAGATGTATTGCAAAACTATAAATGATATATTAAAAAATGATTATCTTAGATGAAATATTGCAGTACCTTCTATTAAAGATAGGTAATTGAACTAGTCTGAAATGCAAAACAAGGATAAAAAATAAACCTACAACATCAAGCCTTTGTCCCACTACGTGGGGTCGGCTACATGAATCCTTTTCGCCATTGTGTCTGATTAAAAGTCAAATTCTCATTTAAATATAATAAAGAAAGATCATTTATAATTTCTAACATCTACCTCTACCTTTCTTAACATAAGTCAAATCTAATACCTCAACTTTCCTAACCGGGTCATCGGAAAGCCTCCGTTTAAATGTGACCAAACCATCTAAGGCGACTCTCTCTAATGTTATCTTCCACTGGAACTACTCCAACCTTTTCACGTATATGCTCATTTCGTATCCTATCTCTAAAGGACAAGCCACTCATCCACCTAAGCATCCTCATCTCTACAACACTTAACTTAGTATTATGCTTCTCTTTTAATGGCCAACATTCGGCACCATAAAGCATTGCAGGTCTCACTACCATCTTATAAAATTTTCCCTTAAGTTTGAGACGGACTTTTCTATCATACAATAAGCACGATGCATTCCTCCACTTCAACCATCCAACTTGAATTCTGCAGATAATATCCCCATTAATTTCACCATCACTTTGAACAATAGATCCAAGATATCTAAAATGTGTACTTTTATTAATGACTTGATTGCCCAAAGTCACAATCTCATCACTAGGTCTATTGCTACTAAAATTACACTACATATATTCAGTTTTAGATCTACTCAAGTGAAAACATTTAGACTCTAAAGTTGACATCCATATTTTGAGTTTACCTTCAACTCCCTCTCTAGTCTTATCA
>NW_021476591.1:0-95796 GCF_001605985.2 Dendrobium catenatum | reverse complement strand
CATTTCATGCCTCTTGTTAGTTATTTGGTGCACTTTAAGCATCTTTTAATTTTTGATACACTTTGTGTATCTTTCTTAATTTAGCTTCATTGCACATCTTTTGATTTGACATCATTAGCCACTTTTTTTTTCAATCAAATATGCTTCCTTTCTCAAATTAAAAAAAAAACTAAAGCAAACCCATTCTAATGACAAAACATACTACTTGATTAAAAAAATTATGAGGTGGATTCAACAACTTGCAAAAGATCTCTATGCAATAAACAAAATGTAGGGATATGAAAAAAGTTTAATTTTAGAATTCAATTTGTAATATGATGAAGATTTTGAATTAAAAGTAGAATAATTTCTTTAAGAAAAGAGATAGAGAGACAAAATAATGAGTTTCCTTCCTTTGACAATTTTATAGAAGTTAATCACAACTTACAAAAGAATTCAAGAAAAATAAGAGGTAGGTTTTTCATTTTTTAAAAAAAGATCTATAAAAAAGATTTGATTTTCTAAGGTGAATACAAAATAAAAAAAAGGTTTCTCAAAGAGAACTTCACAAAAAGAAAAAAATAAAGACATATTTAAAATTTTAATGTAACAAAAATAAAATAAAATAAAATAAATTCAAAGAAAACACAGAAAAAATAAAAATAAAACTAACAAAAACATGTATGCATAAACAAATAAACGTACAAGCAAGGGTTTAAACATCATATTACTCCTGGTCAGTTGATTCAGAAGCTAAGACTTCCTAGGAGATTTTTTGCTTTTCATTATTTGCCCTTTTCATAATTTGCCCTTTTTTCTTTTGCAAGAATCTCTCTCAAATTAGGTCACTGATTTTTCATATATCTAGGATTCCTACATATAATCCAAATAATGTTAGAGAAAATCTTAACATTCTTACCATTGTTACCTTTATTCCACTATTGTTGATGCTTATGCTTTAGTGAGCTTTCTAATTCGCTTGATAAGTCATCGCTTTCATCACTAAGTAAGCCACTTTTCTCCATATTTTTAGCATTTAGAACTATCGTTTCATCTGCATCCAAAAGTCTTTCACCCAAACTTTACTTGTAGGCAACGAGTGAGCCAATCAAATTATCAATAAAATATTCATTCAAATTTTTTTATTCATAAATAGCAACAACTTTGGCATCAAACTTAACAAGTAGACAACATAGAATTTTATTAACTTTTTTAAATTTCAAAAATTCTTTACCTAAAGCATATAATGCTGTCACAATTTGAATAAACCTAGTATACACATCTAATATCATCTCATAATGTTTCATACAAAATAGTTCATAATCATGTATTAAAGTAATCAACCTAGATTGGTTGATTTCATTAGTGCCTTTATATATAGTGTGTAATTTATCCCAAATTTCCTTACCAATAGTGCACGTTGATACAAACATATAATATTCTAAATTTAATGCACAGAAAAAATTGTTTAACAATTTAACATTCAATTTAGTATTGATTTGTTCTTCCCTACTCTATTGATTAAAAGAAATATCAGTTTTAATTCCATCTATAGCATGTGATGGTACAGAATAACTAATTAAAACCATTTTCCATATCTAGTAATCAATTGATTGCAAGAAAGTGGACATGCAAAATTTCTAAAAATTAAAAGTAATAATTTTAAATAAAGGTGGTCGGGTGATTGAATAACCTTTAGCAATATTACGATTACTACAGTTAGCCATTGATCGCAATTCAAAAGTTTTCAAAATCTCAATTTTAAGAATCTAGCTTTGATACCACTTGAAAGTTCATCAGGGATGTTAAACCCTTTAAACTAGTTCTAACGCTAACCAAGAGGAGAGGGTGAATTGGTATTTAAAAATTTATCCATGCAAAAATACAAACACAACCAAGACATAAATTACCATAAGAGAAATGAAGTGCGAAAATTAAATGTGGTAAATCAATAAGGAAGAACTCACCAAATTTATAGTGGTTCGATCCAACCTAACATACGTCCACTCCTCGAAGGCACCCTCTAAGTATATTGCACTAAACCCTCAGTATCTCACCTTCAGCCCCCACAGCTAGGCGGAGAATCCCTTTCAAAATCACTTCCACCTTCCCTAGTGCGACGGAGTAGCCGGGTCCTTTGACACCAAAGAGACCTTCTTCTTCATAAAACGTCCCTCAAGATGAACCTTAAATATGATAGTACTAAGGTGCGAGCTCATCGGAGCAACCGTATGAACACCCCTCCATACTCCCTTGAAACACCCTCCAAGGATCTTCTCCCTCTCTCAAACTCCACCCTTTTCTCTCTCCCTTTCAAGTTCTTTCTTCAAGTTTCCTACAGAAGAATGAAGCTTCAATGGCTGCCAAAGACACTAACTTGTATAAACAAGAGATCTTAAATAAAATAGCTTTCAATTTACTCTTAATTGTAACAAACTGATATTATCATTCATGACAATATTCGTATTGCCCTGTATGTTTAGTTCAAATCATTGAGCATCATCCAGAACATCATCCTAATTGTATGTCTAGATGATGGAAATGTAAACTGAACATCCGGGCCGATTAGTTCAAAAGAGCACATATCATCCAGAGCATCACCCTGGATGGAGCTAGGCTGATTATGAATCTTCCATGAAGAACTAAGGTTTCTTATCTGATCTTCCTGGCCGATCCTATATTTTCCAGGATAATATGATCGAGTAATTAAATATTATTTGATTTTATTAATTACCAAATTAATTTAAGAATAATTAAACTACATCGTCCCAAATAATATCCAAAAATAACACATGCCTAAATAGACCAGATAGCTATTTCTTTTAGAATTAAGTCTATCATCCCATATGATGAAAAAATCATCCAGGATGATTTGCTTAATTGCGATTGCTTTAACAAGGATGCCTTAACTAGGGTTATATTTTTGATTGATTGTTCATGATAATTTTTGGATCATCCTGACCAATGTGATCGAAAACAAAAAACTCTAAAATAGTCAAAAAAAATTTCCCAAGTGTGTGTACAAGATTACAAAGAAAGCATACATCCTTACAGGATATGACTCAAGAAATCAAAAAATACACCAATGAATTTTACAAATAAAACTTCATCAACCAAATATTTAACATTGAATGGTGCATCGTAATCCTAAAAAGTTAGTATTTACACAAACAAAAATATATTACAAATACAGGTAGACAATAGAAAGTGAGCCACAATATTTATTATCATTAAAAATTTAAACTCATAAACTCAAGTTTCAACATTATATTTATGGGTTCTATTATTGAAATAATGGTAGAATGATTGACTTGTTTACTAAGTCCATGCCTAGTCCTAACACCATCACTTGGTTCACCTAAAATCAATTCCTTAGGGTAGTTTTTAGAAAATTTCAAATATCTAAGCAGAGGGTTTTCTATCTCCAAATTTTCTTCCAAATTAATTTTCTCAACCTTTTGGGAGTTATGTTTTAAATCATCCTCTTCCAAAATTAACTTTTCCAAAATAGCAGATTAATCAAATATGATATGTGTTGTCTCCTCAACTCAAAAGTTCTTTTGTTAAACACTTTAAATGATTTCCCAACACTAGAGTATCCAAAAAAAATTCCGTCATCTGATTTTGGATCAAATTGGGAGGAAGAAGATTCATTTATTCCCAAGGATCAAGGGAAATGGAGGAATGCTTAATCAATAATGATTTACACGAAATTGGGTTTATATGCCCTAAATTTACTTGGTGCAATAACAAAATTGGAATGGCTAGAATCCTTGAAAGATTGGATAGGTGTTTTGTTAACACCATTGCATTGAGTTCTCCAATTCAATTGATAGAAAGACACTTGGCAAGAATAGCTTCGGATCATTTTCCAATTCTTTTACAATTCAAGAATTTCAACACTATTCCTAACAAGTTGATCAAATTTGAAAAATGTTGGGCTTCATACCAAGCTTCTTATGGAATAGTAAGGAAAGAATGGAATAAGAATTATGAAGGTAGCCTATCTCAAGTTCTCACCAAAAAATTTAAAAGATCCTTAAAATCATTATTCTTTTGGAGCAAAGCTAAACACAAAGAGTTGAATTATTTGAAAGATGCACTCATCCAGGAAATCACGCTAATGTAAGAAAAAGAGACTTCTTTGGGGAGTCTTACGGAACAAGATCAATGGAAACTCAAAACCAAAGTTTTGGAACTTAATGCTACTATGGCTAGGCTTAATATGTGGTGGAAGCAAAGGGCAAAGGTCAAATGGTTATCGGAAGGGGATGGAAATTCAAAATTTTTTCATTCTTATGCAAGTGCTAGAAGGAATGCTAATAGAATTATCAAGATCAAAGATGAAGAAGGAAGGTTAATAGAAGAACAAAGCCAAATTGAGGAGGTCTTTACACGGTTCTTTCAAAGGAAATGGGAAGCTAGAAAAAGCAATCTGGATGGATGGCCAACAAATTTCAATTCTTTAAACTCTTCAGAGAAGAACCGTCTCGTAACTGATTTATCTATGAATGAAGTGGAAGAAGTTATACAGCATCTAGAAGGGAATACTTCCCCGGGCATAGATGGTATTTCCCATTCTTTTTTAAAAGTCTATTGGGGAATTATCAAAGAAGATCTCTGGAATGCTATAAATTTCTTTTTCAAAAATGGAGAACTTGATAAGGATTGGAAAGAAACACTTATTGTGTTAATTCCAAAGGTGGATAACCCCATGCTTCCTTCTAACTATAGACCTATAAGTCTATGCAACACGGTCTACAAAGTGGTGGCTAGAATTATTTTGAATAGAATAAACTTGGTTATTCCAAATCTTATTTCTATGGAGCAAGCGGCTTTCATCAAAGGGAGATCTCTATCCGATCATATCTTAGTGGCTCAAGAAGTTTTTCACAAACTTCGGGTTTCTAAAGCTTCCAAAGGCTTTGTTTCTTTCAAAGTGGACATGGAACAAGCTTATGATTCCATGGCTTGGTCTTCACTTAAGAAGGTATTAGAGTACTTCAACTTTCCTCTCAAATTTTCTAAATTAATTATGGATTGTGTAGAAGATCCCAAATTCTCTATCATCATCAACAGAAAGTGCACAAATTGGATTTTAGCTAAAAGTGGATTTCGTCAAGGATGTCCATTATCCCCCATTCTCTTTATACTTTGCTCTCAACTCCTATCCAATGCTTTTCATCAAAGCTCATGTGGTATCAAGGTAAATTCGAATGGACCTACAATTTCCCATTTATTATATGCTGATGACGTGGTCATGTTCTCTAAAGCTAATAGAAAAGAAGTGGTGGAAGTAAAGCAAATTCTTCATAAGTTATGTGAATGAACAGGACAAAAAATAAATTATGAAAAATCTATGTGTTTATTTGGGAAGCATGTAAAGAGAAGAAATAAAAGAAGAATTTCTTATATCATGGGATTTAAACAAGTAGAGTTCAATTATCTTGGGATAAAGTTGGCACTAAGAAGACTGAAAAGAGAGGATTTCCAATTCATTATTGACAAATCTATGAGGAAACATAATCAATGGCGGAATGAAAACCTTTCTATTCCAGGGAAGATTACTTTGGTAAAATCAGTTTTATTAGCTCTTCCTTCTTATTATGCTACTCACTCTTTAATTCCCAAAATGTTACTGAAAGAACTTGGTAGAATTTGCAAGAATTCCATCTGGAACAAGAAGAATGGTAGAAAAGGATTGCATTACATTAGCTGGCCAGATTTATGTAAACCTATTGAATTCGGAGGCCGCGGTTTACACTCTAACATCTCTAAAACTCCGGCTTTGAGAGCTAGAATTACCAGAAGATTCATTTATAATAAGCATTCCTTGTTACATATGATCATGGCTTCAAAATATGGTGAAAAGCTGGAAAGAGGATATTCAAATGGCTGTAGATCCACAGCTTTTAAAATCCTGAAAGAAGGGCTAAAAATGTTAAAACCAATTGTAAAATGGAAGATAGCTAATGGAGAATCAGTAGATGCTTTTGAAGACACATGGATTCTGGAAAAATCTATAAACAAATGGCCAACATTTGTAATTCCATACGACGGCAGCTTGATCTGGGTTAAAGACTTCATTCTGAATAACCAATGGAATGATCTAGAATTGAACAAATACTTTGGCAATGATCTAATCAATTTGATAAAACAAATTGATATCAAATATGAAAGCTCAGAAGACAATTTGTAATTGATAAAACAGAATTCTGGATTGACAATTCCAGGATTAATCTGTAAAACCGAAGCTGAACACTTAAAAGATGATTTAAATTGGAGATGGATCATCAAAGCTAACCTGAACAATAGGGTGGAGTTTTTCTGGTGGAGGTTAAACAGAAATGCAATTCCAACTCTCCATTTTCTTTGCTACAGTGGTTTAATCCAGTATTCAAATTGCCCAAGGGGTTGTGATGCTAGAGAAGATGTAGAACACATTATCTGTGGCTGCAGCAAAGTAAAGGAAATTTTCTAGATTTTAAATAATTGGGGGTTCTACATTCCTTCATTTGAAGTAAAGAATCAATGTATTAACTGGATTGAATCCAACATTACGAAGAAAGGATTGATGGTGAGCTTATACTGTAATATTGTGTTTCTTGCTTGGAAAAGTAGGAACAAGTTAATTCATAATGGAGTTGAAGATAATTCAACTTTCTTAGCTTCTAATGCTATTTGCCAATCCATGGTTTCTCTGAAATTTAATCTATTCAACTTGGGCTATTGGGATGTTAATCAGTCGGCTAGACTGTCTAAAACTTGGCATCCTCCTCCACCCAATTGGCTAAAAGTTAACATTGCTGCATCTCTTTTATCCTCTTACAAAGCTGGAATTGCCGCTGTATTTCGTGATAGCTATGGAAGATTCTTATTTGCTTATGGAAAATCTATTCAACATTATGATATAGCTCAATTGGAAATTCTTTCCATTCATTCTCTAAAGGAGGAAATAAAAGATTGGATGTTCAAATACAAAGGTATCATCATAGAAGGGAACAATACAAATATCATATTCTACTTCAAAAATGCTTGGAAAACTGGAAGATTCAAAGTCGATGGTATGGAATTTCTACTAAACTTTAATTTTGTCTTTTCAATGGTATAAGTAGAGATTGTAATAAGTTAGCAAATTATTGTGCTAACTATGCTCTATATAGTATCTTTGAGTGGATAGATTTCTTACAGAAAAAGATTCCTCCTTCATTCTTTAAAATTTTGAAGGAGGAATCATGCATGTAGTTCTTCTCCTTTTATTAATTCAATAGCTTCGGCTTATTTTCAAAAAAAAAAAATTGAACACCTTACATCTAAAAACATGCAAATGTGGCAAGTTAAGTATTCTCCCCCTAAGAAGCTCATAGGATGCTTTATTCAATTTTGATTTAATGTTCACCCTATTCAGAATATAACATGCAGTACTAACCACTTCAACCTAAGAATATTTAGGAAGAGAATATTCCTCCACATGCCTCTAGTAACATCAATAAATGATTGTTCTTTCTTTTAACAACCCCATTCTGCTAAGGGGTCCAAGGTGCAAAAAAATGGTCATCAATTCCTTTCTTATTATAAAAATCTTCAGATCTTTTATTTTTAAATTCACCTCCATGATCACTTTGAATAGTTAAAATTTCATAATCTAATTTCCTCTGAATCCAAGTCAAAAAGTCTATAAACTCCTCAAATGATATACTCTTATGAAATAAAAATTTAATCCATGAGAATATTGAGAAATCATATATTATCACAAATCCATATACCTTTCCTCCTATACCTATAGTGCTAACTAGTCCAAAAATATCCATATGTAAAATTTCTAATGGTTTACTAGTTCTAAGATCTTTATTGGAATGAAATGAGAACTTCACTTGTTTTCCTAATTGACATGCATCACAAAGGTGATCCTTAGTAAAGTTTAGTTTTTGTATACCTCTAACCAATTCCTTTTAGTTAAATTTTCGTAAATTTTTCAACTAGATTGATAAAATCTCCTATGACATAACCATGATTCATCAGAATTAGTTTTTAAAGAAAAAGTATTAGTAGTTTTAATACAATTCAAATCTTTCATATAAACATTATTTACCCTGGTTCCACGCAAAACATCAATTCCATTTAAGCTTAATATGTAACTAGTGGAAAAATAATTAATGTTATACCCTTTGTCACATAGTTGGTTAATACTTAACAACTTATGTTTTAATCCTTCTACAAGTAAAACTTTTTTTTATAAAAAAGTTATTCATATTTTCGTTCATACATGTGCAAACCACTTTCCTGGTGGTATTTTCTCCAAGTGTAACCTTGCCACCATTCCTGGATTCTAGCGATATTAATTAAGCAGTGTCCTCAGTCATATGCTTTGAGCAACCACTGTCCAGGTACCAAATGCTCTCACAAAATCTTATACAAGAGTTTACCTACAAAATAATCAAAATTTAAACTTGGGATCCTAATAAAGGTTTGGTTGTTCTTTTGGCAAATTAAAACTAGATGCATGTATGATATGACTTGGTTTATGCATCTTAGGTCTTCACACTAAATGAGTTTTGCTATGTAAAGTATAAGTGACTGATATATATCCAATCATCCCACATTTAAAACATTTAACTATAGGAAAGGGTTTTTCAATCTCTAATAATTAATTTGTCTCTTCCTAGGTTTTAAAATTTTTTACCTCGAAATAAGATTAGTAAATTTTTTATGTGTTGGGAGTATCCTATTTTTCTCAAAAGCTTTCACTGTCACTCTAAGAAATGAATTTGCATCTTCTAACACAGTGTTATTATATTTCAATTAGTTCTCTCTATTCTTAAACACATCCTTAAAATCTTTGAATTATTTTCCAATTTAGCATAGAATGACTTTAGTAATTCAGTTTTTTTATTCAATTCATCAAATAAGTTTATGTGGTTATATGTGTGATCTTTCCTAAGAATGTCATGTTCTTTTTGCAACTATTACATTTCTAGGTTAAGTCTAGCACGCATTTTCTTAAATTTTGTATATGCATCATGTATTCTTTAGAAACTTCTAGCAATTCATCGAGGTTAGGTCACATACTTCTTGAAAGTTCGTTAGGAATGTTAAGCCCTTAAGAACTAGCCTGAGGCTAACCAAGAGGGGGGTGAATTAGTATTTTAAAAATTCTTTAAATAAAAAGCATAATCACAAACCACAATCACCACAATGAAATCAACGTGCAAAAAAAATAAATGCGGAAGCAGTAGAAAAAGAACACAAGGATTTATAGTGGTTTGGTCAACTCGACCTACATCCAATCCCCGGAGGCACCCTCCAAGTATTGCACTACAAACGTAACCCTCCTTTTGCTCCCACAGCAAGGCGAAGAAGCCCTTACAAAACTCCTTTCCGTCCACCCCAACGACCAATTACTAAAGTAGACCTCCCTTGAACCCCCAAGGATGAAGGACGAAGACTTGGAGAAGACACCTTGGAACCTTGCTTGGAGCAACCTTTGTGAATCCCTCTCTCAAACTCCCCCTCAAAAGTTCCTCCCTCCCTCTCCCTCTTTCTCCCTCTCCTCTTGGCTCTCTCAGGTCAAGACAACAGTTAAAGGTCTTACAAAGAGTAGAACAAGAGCTCTTAAATAGAAGTGCTTTCATATAGCACATTAATTACAACTTGTCGGCATTATCATCTAGGATGATGTAAATATCATCCTGTACGATCAATGTAATTTAAGCCTAATCATCCGAGATATTCTGGGATGAATAGAAGAAATTTATTCATATCATTCAGGATGATCAAATATCATCCTATACGATTAGTTCAAATTATAGATTATCGGCCAGACAATCTCTCTGAAAGGAGGTCTAGACGATCCAAAATTAGCTTGATCGGCCGAGCCGATCTCACGATCGTCCTGGATAATTAGTTTAAAATAGAGAAAATTCATCAAAAATATCGCTCTGAATAGAGCTAACTAATGTTGATCATCCAGTACATCGCTCTAAATAATAGTTGGCCAATGTTGATCATCCAGGAGCAACTAAGATTTTTGAATTGATCATCCTAAACTATCCCACAATCATCCAGGATGATGTGATTATATCAATCATGCCTTAATTACTTTCTTTAACTACCACATGAATTCAGGCATAATTTTGTTAAATCATCCAGGCCGATCTAATGGATCGGCCGGGCTGATGTCCAAAAATAAATCTTTATTAAATAGATCTGGTGGCTAACTCTTTCTGATTTGAGCCTATCATGGCCGATACAAGGATTATCCAGGATGATGTGCTTAATGGCGGCTGCCTTAACTAGGACGCTGTAATTAAGGTTTTTGTTTTTAGTCGAATCGTCCTTGCTGATAAGGACATCTTCCAAAACTATGTACTCAAAATAAAAAAAAAACAAAAAACCCCTCAAGTGTGTGTGTGCAAGGTTACTTAGCATCAAGAACTACTTTTATAATTGACTCAAAAAAGGAAAAATTATAAACTGACTCAAACTTAATCTACCTAATCTTGAGCTGGCTGAGTTGCACTCGATCTTGTGGACTTGAAAATTTAGTAGGAAAGACAGTCATTAAAAATCATGAATATTTGCTATCATCAAAAGTTTAATCCACAAACTCCAAGTTACAACAATCTCTCCATTTTTTATGATGGCAAACACAATCAGATAATTCCAAGCAGTTATGACAGTTTAAAAAAAACAGTGTAATGAAAAGTAGTTCACTAAATTCCATAATAAAAGTACAAGGTCTAGAAGACTACTCCCCCTTTTGATATCATAAAAAGGAGGAGGAAACTAAAAAATAGAAAGAGCCTAAAACAGCCAAACAAAAAATAAACTATAGAAAAATAGCATAAAAAACTAGTAAAATGAGGGATCCTGATCATCAGGCGGAGGAGGTGCTGGTGGCGGTGGCTGAAAGTAACTGGACATTGTGGCAAACTAAGATCTAAACCAGGCCATATCCTGGTCGTGCTGCTGCTACTGGTGTGCAATATAGGCATTGAACTAGGCCACGTCCAGCATGTTGCTGCTGTTATTATTCTACGTACATCTCAAAGCGGGTCTCCCACTGATCAAATTGCTTCATAAACTGATCCAGCTGATAGTGCTGGTGGAGTAGGACATATGCAGGAATAGGAGAGGGAGCCTCCTCCTCCTCAGCCGTCTGAGCTTACCCATCCCCTAGGTGGAGACGAGTATTGTAAAGGATGTTGAAGGATTTATTTGAGTAGAACAATGGCTGAAGGTTGAGAGGAGCAGGATATTGAAGGTTGTATTTTGATTCTAGAACATTTACAATAATGTGTCCTAGAGTAAGATTGGGCTTCCTCCTATGACCTGGATCTCGAATTATAGTCAAATGCTTGATGTAGTGAAAAATCAAGTATATGGCATTGAATTCTCTATGGGACATAATGTAAAAAGTAATGGGTGAAAGAAGTTGAGTGATATGGATTCAGTGACCAGCTTTTAGAATAATAGAAGTGCGAGAGACGTGCTGGATCGTCCTAGCATCTTTAAGTAAAGAGCTAGTATCTCAACATGAAAGTGGGCATTGGTGTGGTAAATAAAGTGATTGGTCATTGCCTATTCAAAGTTAGGATCAAAAATGAGCGTACGCAGCTTACCCCAGGTGATGGACAACTATAACAGTTCTGCACAATCCAGGTATGTGATCTCAATAGGGCCTCGATTCACATAAGAGGTGAGAGCACTATAGGAAGAATTTGATTAAAAGGTTGGCGTAAAATTTAAAGGGAAGTTCTAAATTGAATGGGAATGTGAGAGTGAGAATAAAACACAAAAAGGTGTGAGTGAAAAGGTCTAGTACCGGATAGGAGAGGTGGTTTGGATTGAATGTTGGGAGAGAGGAATGCTGCACTTCTTTCATCGATGGTAGGCAGCCTGATCGTCTACCTCCCAAAAATGATGATCCAGTGTGTCCCTCGAGGAGCTTTCAGACATGTGCCGAGAATGCTTGCTGCCAACAATTTACAGGAAAAAGCAAGGAACGGGAAGTATAAAGCCAAAGACATAGATTGGTGTGAAAACAAATGGCTGGATGGCTCAAAATTTAAAGGATTTATCAGATCTTCCAGGACGATCTGGTATAATTATTGTGGCTAGCCGATTGCTCAAAAGGGCGATCAGGTTGTCCGTGATGATCAGATATTGTTAGGGATGATTAGACGCAGGCGATCATCCTAAGGACTCAGGCTGGATGGAAGTTGAAAAAGTAGATCATCCAGGTCAATTAGATGGATCATCTAGGATGATGTTAAATAATTGATTATACCGACCGAAATTAAAATATTTTAAGTCATATGTCACGTGCATCATCCAGGATGAATAGTGAATCGTCCAGGATGATTGTCTAAAAATAGATCATCCCAGGTGAAATTATAGATATTAAACATGCTGACACGTGTATCATCCAGGATGAACAGGTGTATCAGACAAAATGATTGCATCATCCAAGATGAAAATTAATCATCCAGGATGATCAAGATGATTATAGTTGAAGACAATCATATCGTCCAAGATGATAATGGATCATCCAGGATGATGAATAGCAAAAAAGTTAGAATATTTCAACATATGGAGGTTTTGAAGAAAAAAGAAAAGATCAACTTGGATGATAAAAATATCGTTTAAGATGATGTGACAAAATTTTGAATTCAGAGGAAGAATGGAGATGATCAGATAAGGCCTAAAAATAATAAAATTGACTAAAAAACAATGGCGATAAAATATGAAAAAATGCAAAAAAAACTAGTAAAGACAATTTTTTTAATCAAGGCATAAATATGATATGGTCTCCATATGATTGATTTTAAAAATTTGTAAGTTAATGAGTTAACAACATAAAAAATCAAAAAAATGGTAAAATATCAAATCATGTTAACCCTAGGTTATAACTTCTTTTAGGGCAAAATTGTCTTTTGAAATCAAAATGCCTAACTCAAAAATATCAATTGGATAAGAAAAAGAGATCTGATCAAAAATTATTTTTAGAAAAATATTTTATAGAATAATGTATCAAAGTAGTTTATTACAATCGTGAAATTCGAAATCAAGTCCTTAAAAATCTCAAGTGATACATTAATTTTTTCTAAGTTTTAAGAGTTGGAAGAAAAGAAGAGAGCTTACTTTTTGATGGGCTCATTTTATTCCTCTTGTCCATTTGAATGGCGCACTTTGTTCATCTTTTAATTTTTGATATACTTTGTGTATATTTTTTTAATTTGGTGTCATTGTGCATCTTTTGCTTTTGACATCATTGGCTAATTTTTTTACATGCTAGATTCTCTGCCAAAAACTCTTAAATAATCTTAGTTGTGATTATATCTTCTAGATATTAGAGAAGAAAAACTTACTCCCTAATATAGGGAAGAACAAACCAAAGAATAGAATCAAAAATCATATAAGAGATGCATTGACAGGATAACGAGAAATCTTAAAGTAACATAAAAACTTCGATTATTATAACTATAAGCTAGATTACTGTAGCAAGATAGAAAAAAACTCAATTGCAAATTCTAGTTGTTAATTTGAGATAGACTTATAATTATAAAAAAATAAAATTCACCACCAAAATAGGTTAGAGAAAGAGACACAATCAAAGGCGTTTTTATACTAAGCAGATTAAGAGATGTAAAATATTGACTATAAATTTTTAAAAAATAAAAACAAGGCATAAGATATAAATTCAGTGACAATTTAAAAAAGAAAATAAATTAAGGCATACAAAAAATAAAATACCAAAAACAAAGAAAATAACTACCAAAAAAAGACAACAAAAAAGCTATATAAAATAAAGCAAAGCAATCAGCAAATAACAGATAAAAAAATAGTAGAAATTAAGTTCATGCATTAATGTCAATCACACCCAATCTGGTCCTTAAAGTGTTGAAAGTGTCGAAGGCCAGTGGTTTAGTAAATATGTTAGCCAGGTTATTCTCAATCTCCACATGGTGTAACTCAAGTCTCCCTTAGTCACAGGGTCTCTAATAACATGATGCCTAATGTCAATGTGCTTAGTCCTTAAATGTTGGATAGGATTCTTAAAAATACAACTGGCACTAGTATTGTCACAAAGAATTGAAATGGTGCATACAGGTAATCTTAAATCCAGTACCTGCTATTTTAACCAAAGGACTTGGGCCACACAACTTTCTAAAGTAATATACTCAGTTTTAGCAGTAGAAAGTGCAACAGAGTTTTGCTTTCTACTAGACTAGGAGACTAAAGATTGTCTTATATATTAGTAAGTTCTATAAGTTCTTTTTCTATCCACATTATATCCTATAAAATCAAAATCAGAATATCAATAATCTCAAAAGAAGTGTTATGCCTAGGGTACCAGATTCCTAAGTTTTGGGTCCCTAAAAGGTATCTAAGAATCCTCTTAACTATAGTTAGGTGGGATTCCTTAGGGTCAGCTTGAAATCTAGCATAAAGACAAATGTTAAATATTATATTAGGTCAGCTAGGAGTCAGGTAATATAAAGATCTAATCAGCCCTTTGTACTTCTTCTAATCAACAGACTTACCACTTGGGTCCTTATCCAATAGAACACTAGAGGTCATGGGAGTGTTAACTGGCTTGGCTTTATCCATCTCATACTTCTTCAAAATGTCCTTTATATATTTTGATTGATTTAGAAAGGTTTCATCATCTAATTATTTTATGCTAAACCCCAAAAAGTAGGATAGTTCTCCCATTATACTCATCTCAAACTCACTACTCATTATTTTAAAAAATTCATCATATAGTCTCTTATCAGAAGATCTAAAAAGTATATCATCAGTCTAGATCTGAATAATGAGTAAATCATCTCCTACTTTCCGTAGAAAAAGGGTGGTGTCTACGCTCCACTTAACAAACTCCCTCTCTAGTAATAATATGCTAAGCCTCTCATACTAAGATCTGGGTGCCTACTTTAATCCATATAAGGCTTTTTCTAATTTGAAAATATGATTTAGAAATTGAGAACTCTCAAAACCTGGGAGTTGTTCTACAAACACTTCCTCTTTTATTACCCAATTTAAAAAGGCTCTCTTAAAGTCCATTTGGAAAAGCTTAAATCCCTTATAAAAGCAACGGCTATAGCATTCTAATGGCTTCAATCTAGATATATGGGGCTAAGGTCTCCTTTAAATTCTATCCCTTTTATTTTGTTTATACCCCTTA
Organism: Dendrobium catenatum; assembly: GCF_001605985.2. Lineage (NCBI taxonomy): Eukaryota > Viridiplantae > Streptophyta > Magnoliopsida > Asparagales > Orchidaceae > Dendrobium > Dendrobium catenatum. The sequence continues at coordinate 80,630 of NW_021476591.1, read as the reverse complement.
GCCACCAATCTTTGACTATTCCTAATTACCACATCTGATCATTCACCTTACTTCTTAACGACCCACTTTGTTTCCAACTACTACACTTTAACGCCTTTAGAATTTTTTAACAAGATCCTAACATCATTCCCAAGCAAATTGGTTCACTCCTCCACATGGCTAAGAATTCAAACTCATCAGAAAGGGCTTTGATTTATGTTGGTGGGTTCAGTCATTGAGATAAAGGAAGAGTGGTTCACTTCCTTCCTAAGTCTCTGTCTAGTCCTACTCCAACAAAAGGGTCTCATAAGATTAGTCTTTAGGGTGACACGAAAGAGTATATCGAATGATCTAGGTAAAGTGTGTGAAGATCCAACCCTTTCCTTCCAGATCTACATTTCTACTTCAATGGGTAACCTCTGTCCTACACCTTTAGTGTTTTGGTGCTCTACCCCCTTCCTTAAATTTTCTACTACATGTGGTAATCTCTCTAACATTCATTCAAAACACACATGAGTAAGTCTCCTCCTCCCCAAAGTCCTCTTTATTAAAAAGCTAAACAGACTTCCCAACACGACGAAACTATCCTGAAGGGAAACTCCTTCACAATTTTGGGTCAGATTTTCTCTAAGTGAGACTCTCCTACTATGGTGAATTGAAACCATAGACACACCTGAAAGCCATGAGGTGGGAAAGATTGGGTGTAACACCACCATTAAAGGATTTCTATAGCGATGTCATTATTAAATTACCTCCAACATTACAACTCGCTATATAACACAACAAACGATAACACCACGTGTAAGATTAATCGTTCAGCTCAAAAGTATTTTGAAGTGACATACCTCAGGAAGCGAATAGACCCTCTAGCCAACTGTCCGCTCACAGGATCTCGTCCTCTTTCTATCAAAGCTACCACCCCGTTACTGTGACGGGTGTCCATGCCAAGGAGCTGAGACAGCTTCTGGAGCCATAAAATTCCCCTTGTGCTCACAAAAACTCTCTCCATACATATCTCTTATTTTTAAACTATCAATCCACATGGTCACTAGATAGGCATGAGTCAAGGACTCTACAAAAGACAACTTAGCTTTTTTGATTCCCAAGTAATAAAAGGCTCTAAAATTCCAAAAGACTCATTTTTTTGCTGACAAAAAACTAATCCAAGTGAACCTCGTGTAGTCATCGAGTAATCACAAAACCATAGACCTTTCCTCCCAAGCTGGCAGTGCTAATGAGTCCAAATAAATCCATGTAAAGGACTTTTTAAAGGTCTAGCGGTGAAAAGTGGATGTGGACCCCCTTTTTTTAAAAATTTTCCTAATTAGCAGGCATCATAAAGTGGTATTTTGAAACTTATGCTTGGGACTCCTCTAACTTGTCTTTTTGGGTCACTTTCTTAAAGGGTTTTCATACTAGAATGAATAATCTCCTAATGCATAACCATGAATTATCAATAGGCGTTTTTTAGCAAATGAAGTAGCACATTAAAATGTTATTTACATAAGCATATAAGGTATTTGTTGATCTACTTCCCTGCAAATAATATTTTTATTTAAGCTTATAATGCATGAAGTTACCAAAAAATTTAATGATGAACCCCTTGTCTCAAAGTTGAGCTGATGCTAACTACGGTTGTGTGTTCAAATCTATCTACAAGAAAAAATATTTTCATCAAAATATTTTTGGAATTACTAATTATACCTGAGTACCGCCTTCTGTAGTGTTGTCTACCAAAGTAACCTTTCCTCCAGCCCTGCCTCCAAGCAAAATGGAATTTTTAGCTCTCCAAGTCATCGTGTTATGAAGCATCGCTTCTAGGTACCCATATGCTCTCATCAGTTTTTTATCGAGAGGCTCTCCTGCAAATTATCAACGTCAAAGATTTAGGAACAAACATATTTTGGGTTCCTCTTATGGAAAGTATAATGCAATACATTTGCTATGATGTGAATCATATAATTTTAGTTTTAAACCCAACATGTACTACGGTGAATGGTGCAAGTGTGTGCCTATAATTCTTGGCATGAACACACTGAAAAAATCTAAACTCCAGAAAGATCACTAATACTTGGTTATCGCTTTTTATGAGATGCATGAATGAGATTTTTTTTTAAAAAGATTTTATAATTTTTTAACTTTTTTCTATTCCTTTCTAACGTCAAGCATGCGGGATAATTTTACAAGAATCATGAGAAAAGATAAATCAGCATATTTTTCTGTTTATACATCAAACTCATCAAGTAAAGCACATGTTAATTAGAATCAATCTATTGTATGATCTTTAAAAAGAATTTCATGCACTTTTTGTAAATTAAAAAATTCCAATTTCAAGCTAGCTTGAATTTTCTTAAGTTTCCTATATGATGCATGAATTTTTTTCAAAAACTTCAAAGAGTTGCTTATAGGTTAGTTCACATAGCTCTTCTTGGTCACTATGACCAATATTATCATCTTTCATTAAGCACAAGTTTGTTGTCTCCTCTTCAGGTTTAGACTCAGATGAGTCAGATGTAGAGTTCGCCTAGAACATCTTCTAAAACTTCTTTTTGTCCTTCCTGAACTTGGGTTTCTCCTCACCCTTCTCCTTACTTGGGTGAGACTTAAGTGTAAGGCAATCAGCTTTGACATGTCCTAGTTTCTTGCATTCAAAACAAATATATCATTAGAATTCTTAAATTTTTTTTTTCTCTTATCTTTGCAACACTTTTGATGGTTCTTTTGCTTCTTCCTTACAAAGTTTTTGAATTGCCTTATAATTAAGGCAACGTAATTACATTCAGACCCGGAAGAGTCTGAGTTCATGTCGTTGGTCTCCAAAGCCATAGTTTTCTCCTTCCTTTTCTCATCTGCAGCAAGATTTCTTTGATTCACCCCTTACTTGTATGTAAAGTGTGATCCAAGTAAGTTGTTAATTAAATAGTTATTCAAATCTTTAGATTCAGTAATTGCAGTAATTTTAGCATCATAAGAGGAAGGCAAGCATCTCAAAATTTTATTAACCTTTTCATAGTTAGTGAGTTCTCTTCCTAAGACATGCAAAGAAGTTATAATCTGCGTAAACCTTATATACATCTCAGAAATCGATTCAGAATATTTCATACAAAAAAGTTTGCAATTTTGCAAAAGAATATTCAAATGAGATTATTGAACTTCATTTATTCCTTTATAAGTAATACACAATTTATCCTAAATTTCTTTTCCAGTAGAGCAAGTAGAAACATGCATGTAATCTTTAGATTTTAAAGCACAAAAAAAGTAATTCAAACACTTTGCATTATGTTGCGCAAGATCTCGTTCATCAAAAGTCTATTCAGTAAAAGGAACTTTAATTTTAATTCCATTAATTTCACGAGAAGGTGGTGAATAACTTTCTTTAATAAGTATCCACATGTGATAATGAATTAACTATAAAAATGTAGACATGCAAGTTTTCCAAAAATCAAAAGGGATATTATAAAACAAAGGTAGTGAGTAATAGAATACACTTTTGTAGTATTACAATTTTCATTGTTAGCCATAGATCAAAATTCAAAAAGTTATCAAACTTAGTTTTGTGAATCTCACTCTAATACAACTTGAAAGTTCGTTAGGGATGTTAAGCCCTTAAGAACTAGCCTGAGGCTAACCAAGAGGGGAGGGGCATGAATTAGTATTTTAAAAAACACAATCACTCCTCAGAGGGGAGGGGGCATGAATTAGTATTTTAAATAAAAAGCACAATCACAAACCCAAATCACCACAATAAATCAACGTGCCAAAAAATAAATGCAGTAGTAGAAAAAGAAGACAATGATCTATAGTGGTTCGGTCAACTCGACCTACGTCCACTCCTCAGAGGTACCCTCCTAGTATTGCACTACAAACGTGACTCTCCTTTTGCTCCCATAGCAAGGCAGAGAAGCCCTTACAAAAACTCCTTTCTGTCGACCCTAGCGAGGCAGAGAACCCAACTCCTTTTACTTCCTCCTGAAGCAGGTAGAAAACCTCGACCAATTACTGAAGTAGACCTCCCTTGAACCCCCAAGGATGCAGAACGAAGACTTTGAGAAGACATCTTGGAACCTTACTTGGAGCCACCTTTGTGAATCCCTCTCCCAAACTCCCCGTTATAAGTTCATCCCTCACTCTCCATCTCCTCTTGGCTCTCTCATGTCAAGACAACAACTAAAGGTCTTAGAAAGAGTAAATTAAGAGCTCTTAAATAGAAGAGCTTTGGATTAGCTCTTTAAATGCAACTTATAGACATTATTATTCAGGATAATATAAATATCGTCCTGTACGATCAGTGCAATTTAATCCTAATCAGTCGAGAAGATTTGGGATGAATAGAAGAAAATTATTTATAACATCTATGATGATTAAATATCATCCTGTACGAGTAGTTCAAATCACAGATTATCGGCCAGATAATCGCTCTAAAAGGAGGTCTGGGCGATCCAAAATTAGCTTTATCGCCTGGGCAGATCTCACGATTATCTCGGACGAATAGTTCAAAATAGAGAAAAATCATCCAGGACATCACTCTGAATAGTGCTAGCCGATGTTGATCATCTAGGACATCGCTTTAAATAATAGATGGCTTATATTGATCGTTCAGGAGCAATTAAGGTTTTTTGAACTGATCGTCTCAGATTATAATGCGATCATCCAAGATGATGTGGTCATATCAATCAAGTCTTAATTGCTTTCCTTAGTTACCAGATTAATTTAGGCATAATTGTGTTAAATCATCCAGGCCGATGTAATGGATCGATCAGACCGATGTCAAAAAATAAATCTTACTTAAATAGATCTAGTGTCTGATTCTTTTTGATTTGAACATATCATCCTGGCTGATATAAGGATCATCCAGGATGATGTGCTTAATGACGACTGCCTTAACCATGATGTTTTAAATAGGGTTTTTGTTTTTAGTCGAATCATCCTGGCCGATAGGGACATCATCCAGGATGATGTACCGAAAACATAAAATAATAAAAAATCCCTCAAGTGTGTGTGTCAAGGTTACTTAGTATCAAGAACAACTTTTACTTTTGACTCAAAAAAGGAAAAATTTCAAATAGACTCAAACTTAATCTACCTTATCTTGAGCTGGCTTAAGTTGCACTCGATCTTATGGACCTAAAAAGTTAGTAGGCAAGACAATCATAAAAAATCATGAATGTTTACTATCATCAAAATTCTAATCCATAAACTCCAATTTACAACACTTCTTGATCTGACTAATTAAGATTATCAGCCATTAAATACAGGTTAGTGACTTTCTCTTTCTTTTATATTTCTGATGAATCCGAAGTTGAGTCATCCCAAAAAGCTCCATGAAATCTCTTCTTACCCTTCTTCACATATTCTTTCTCCTCTACCTCTCCTGGTTAGGAGTGGCTTTTAGATTTAGGCACTCTAACTTTATATGTCCAAGTTTTCTGCATTCGTAGAAAATCACATTATTAGAAACCCTAACATTTTTGTGGAACTTACATTTGTTCCACTGCTAGCATCTCCTCTGCTTCCTTTTTAGAAAACTTTTGAATTTCCTTATCTCATCAGGGTAATGTCGTCCTCATCCTCAGATTATGATTGATCACTCTCTCAATCATCCACTTTCAGTGCTATGTTCTTCTCATTATTCTATTATTTTACATCATTCTACCTTTGACTCACTACTTGCTCATAAGCAATTAGTGATCCAAGAAGATTATCAATAGAGTAAACATTTAATTCCTTAGACTCTATAATTGCAATTATTTTAGCATCATAAGTAGTAGGAAAATAATGAAGAATTTTATTAACCATTTCAACATTCATTAGTACCCTACCTAATGCATATAAAGAAATGACTATTTGAGTAAATTTTTTGTACATTTTAGAATTGAATTCATTGGGTTTCATGCGAAATAATTCATAATCATGTAACAAGATATTTAATCTAGATTACTTTACTTCATTAGTCCCTTTGTAAGTAATACAAAGCCTATGCTAAATGTCATATCCACTTTTACAAGTGAAAACCCGCATGTAATCTTCTAACTTAAGTGCACAAAAGAAATTATTTAAATATTTTAAATTTAGTTGTGCTAAGTCACGTTCTTCTACAGTCAAGTCAGAAAAGGGTGTTTCAACTCTAGTGCCATCTACTAATCTAGTTGGCCTAGTATACCCTTCTTGAACTAAAATCCACATGCGATAATCAAGTGATTGCAGAAATGTAGCATGCATGTATTCCAAATATTGAAATAGATATTGTCAAATATCATAGGTTTAGTGATTGAATACCCTTCAGGTGTGTTTCTGTTTACAAAACTATCTATTCTCATTTTTCAAAAAGTAGTCTAAACTTATAGTTTTGAAATAAAGCTTTGATACCACTTGTTGATTCCGTATTGGTTGTTAAACCTAAGCTGCCAAATATTCTGGTGAACATGGGACTTTCACTTGGACATTGATTTGGACTTGAACATAACCTAAATTCATTAAGAAAAAAAATAAAATTAAAGTAGAATCAACCATTAACTTGGCAAAGACATAATAAAGTTTAAAAAATTAAAATGCTAAGTGATGACTCAAAAGTTTCAAATAAAAACCAATATTTAAAGCAAGCAAAGGACTCAAGGTAAAAGATTTTTCAGCTATAATTGACATGCAATTAATGCTATCAATTGATGAAAATCAACAAGCAAAGAATTATTAATCAAGGTATATTTTTAAGACTTGAAGTAAATCCAACTTGCATATACCCAGTGTCTCCAAGTTGCAATCAATGGTAGTTCAACTTCAAGAAAACATACTAATGCTCATGGAAAATAATGAACAAATGTCACATATTTGTAAGAAAGTCATATAAAGTGATGATGATTGAGTATGATGCATATTCCAATTACTCAAACCAACATGTTTCTATCCTGCAACAAAGTAAATTAATTCACATGATTGTGTGCTTAGAAACGACTATAATAGGCTTGTTAATGATCGTACGCAATAATGAAATATATGCAAGTAAACATACAAGAATCTATTGTAGGTAAAGAACCCAAAGGGTAACATGCATGTATATAAAGATCATAATGAAAGGCATGAGGACAAGTTCACAAGCAAAAACATAAGAACCATAATCAATTTCCCTCTACAAACAGTTAAATTTGACATGTAATTAACATGATAGTTTGATGCATTCAATGAGTTCAGAGTGAATGAGCAAGCTTGCAAATACATGTGGAAATACCTACATTCCATTGAAGAAGACTCCTTATTTATATAACAGGTCTCATATGGATGATAGTGAGCAATGTGCAACAAATACAATAGAGTCCCCAAAAAAGAAAAAGAAAGGGATACTCATGACTGAAGCATGAGGAGTGTGTAACGAGTTATAATTCATGTTGCATATTACAAGGATAAAATAAAAATAAATAAATAAATAAAAATATTACAAGGATAATACACTGGCTAAGCATATAAACTCCTACAAGCTAATTTATAAAACTCATTATTCATAGAGTGATTATATCTACTAGCAATCATGGCTAATGTAGTATATTGGAAAATAGCAACCACTAAAATGCTATAAATATGAAAGATTGCAAACAAAAATATGGAAGAAATTATAACAAATGAAAATGTCTACAAGCTATGTAGTAGAGGATAATGAGTATGGTAAGATCGCAAACAAAAATATAGATGAATGCATCAATCTCTTATGACACAAGGTTTATTTATAATTAATTTAATGGTGCTCTATGACTAACTTTAAAGAATAAGTGGATCAATTTAGCTCCATAAGCAACAAAGTTAAACTTCATGATATTTTCATAGCAGTCATGCGAAAAGATGTAGCAGTTCCTACCACATTCATTTGAGACATTGGTGAAAGGATTGTAGAGGCTTGAAGACGTTATAGCTTGCCCAGAAGTGGTTGTAGAAAGATTAGCATGCATACAACAGTCCACTTGTAGATAATGATGAACAATGTGTAATAAATGTTAGATCATCATACAATCAATAATAAGTAATGATATAGCAAAACCATTGATCTAGTCTAAGCAAAGGTAGCATGTTCGTAGCATATTTAAAGTACTTACAAATGGTTATATCAAAGAATATTATAATACGCTCACAATCAACAACCAACCAATGGAAGCCAAATACACCATCCTCTTGCAAGTGAAAATGTATGACATGCATCAAATGTAGTTTCTCACGGGCCCTTAAAGGAGACCCGCTATCTACATAAAATTTCATCAATGAATAAAATATCAGATCACAACAACAAATGTGAATGCCTACGGGACATTAAAAGAGATCTGTTATACATTCGACATGCTATCTATGGGAAAATATGAAGAACTATGATGGACGGAAGTATCTACAAATGCATAGCAAGAGATTCATTAGTGCACAAAAATCTTCTTGCACAAAGTAGCAGGTAGTGCATAATAGTCTTCCTGTACAAAGTAACGGTTAAATTAAGGTGTTTTCAAATTTGTAAATGAAATTCATCCTATGACATAATGTCATTGGATCCGCAACATGTATAGAGGCAAGAAAAAGACATGTATAAAATCTTAAGTGGAATGTTATATACATTCAACTTATAATTACATGCACAACTGTGTAGCATCAAATATTCTACTTATAATTACCTGCCCAACTGTGTAGCATCAAATATTCTAAAAATGCCCCCCCCCCCCTCCTCCACTACGATTTATAGGCACATAAATAAAAATAGTAATGATCAATCGAACACTTGCATGGGCCCTAATGAACATGGTATGGGGTACATACATGATATCTAGTGATGTTGTGCGAGTTAATAAATAAACCCAAGTTAGAGCGTGATCCTTCTGTAAGGATAGATATGAGTCGACACAGCTCAAATTATCAAATGGGTATGTGATCAAGATGCCAATCAAAATATCTATTTTATACATTCATATTAGGCCTTCAAGGTCTATAACTAAAGAATTCATCAAAAAATTTTATATAGCAAATGACAAACCTGATCCTCAATAGGCAAGTTGATAGAGTCAATAAGGTTCAGCCAATGAAATATAATATCCATAAGTTCCCAATGATAACCTTATTGAATGTAGATCTCAACTGAAGGGGTTAATTCCAAATATTTAAAAGCCCATAAAATCCAAAGTTTCAAAAATTTCAAAATCCAAAATATTTTAAAATTGAGACTAAATAATTAATCACTTAAAGCGAAACCTATCTATCATCCACAATAATTTGTCGAGGTCGATAAATTTGAAAATACACTTCAACTCATAAAGAACTAGTGTATGGTTAAGAATATCACTATTATTTAATCTCAAATAATCTCCCACAACTAAGGATATGGCACATGTCCTCTAACTAATAATTTTGCCACCAAATGTCAATGTAGGTAAACGATTATGACTGCAGCCCTTTGAACTGGGCAGTTTCCCTTCAAATGGCACCCCTAATTATGGTTTTGGCCAGATCCTGTATATTCCTCAATGGCACTAGAACTTTTATATAATAATCAATATGATATAGTTGATAGGGCACAGAGCCCTCTGCCAACTAAGGTGGATTCAAGTTTATCCCCTTATATAAATACTCATTGTAGGTGTACAAGGCATCCTTGGATACTCATGGTTGCTGATAGGATTGTTCTATTAGGTTGGATTGACTACATCCTTTGACTAAGTTGAATGGGGACATTGATGGCCTGGGATGACATAACCATTGGATCTTGATCGTGTCCATCATTAATTCCCACACCTTCCACTTTAAGTACAAAATGGTGAAATCTCTAATTTTAAATATTAAACCTCTAAATATCAACCCATTCTATTATTATATGCTAGATAACAAGTTTTTATATGTATCTAATTAACTACTAGGCTTGATCAAAATTTCTCTATCATTATTTAAAGGGGTTATTAACTATAGGGGCTTGTACCTATATAAAACCAGATCTCAGATCATGAAGATCTCACAAAAAAAAGGGTGAAATCTCTGGGTATTATCTTATATACAAACCCAATCTGTCTTCCCAAAATTTACAATGGAACTTAATGCATTAAAACTCCCCTGAAAGCATGGGGAGATCGGGGCAAAATGTTTTGGAGCCCAAGATTTCTTACGACACAACTAGGGTTTCGTTTCTATTTCTATATTTAGCTAGTCGTCTAAGAGCTGTAGTAGAAACTAATTCAATATGGGCATAAAATTTAAGATTTCTCAAATTTACCATTTAATAGTTTAGAATTTTAAAATTTTAAGATGATTAGTCAATAAATTTATGAATTTTTCATTAAGCATGGCTTTAATTTTTTTTTCTTGCTTATGTTATAAGCTTTTATCATTTTGTTATGTGCAAGTCTCTATATTTTAAAAGTGTGGGGAGATGTATCAAATGCTAATTACTAACCCTTTCCTTTTATTTATGTAGATGGATCTACATAAAACTTCCTTCACCATCCAACTGGGATGAGTGCTTGTTGACGTCGTGAACGTTGAAGCTACCATTCAATTTAGTGGATTGTAATTTCCCTTAGCTACTATAATGGTTGCCACCCTCCCTATATACGATATAGAATCTGAAGGGCCTTCTAGGAGAACCCACTTTGCTTAAGTTGCAAAACATTATGCGCATCTTCTTAAGAAACTACCTACTAATGAGCAGCCTCATAGGAGAATTTTTATATTTGAACACAATTCTCAAGTATAAACCCCTACCAAAAAGAGTGTCGTGAATGGTGGAAGAGTTTCCATGGTGACTGCAAATACCATAACTAAGCCGACTAGGTTACCTATACGTAGGAAGAATGATCCTGAGGCCTCCTCATATGGAGAAAGGCTAACAAGGAGATAAAGGAGAAAGAAAATTGTTGAACTTCAAGCTCATCAATAATTTCTAATCGACCCATCAAATTTGTTGGCCCAGCAGCTAGAAGATACCATTCCTACTCAAAATGGATTAACAGGACTCAAGTGGGTTAAAAGAAATAGCTCCTATGGAAAGCTAAAGTGATGATTATGGGATCAGTAACTCAAAGCCCTGAATACCAAGGAGAAGATAGTGTTGAAAATCTTTCAGCAAGAGACTACAGGGCCTTAAAGATCATGAAGGATAGAAGGACAAAGAAAAAGAAGTACTAATGGAAATTGATAGGTGATGCCAAGAGACCCCCCCCCCCCCCCCCTGATGGAAGATCTGAACCGCCCCCCCCCCCCCCCCCCCAAGAGTCTGTCTTTTTGTTATAGTGGAAAGAAAGGAAAGATAGCTGCTTCCACCCAATGAGCATTGAGGTGTGACACCGGAAGTGCGTGTTTAGGGATCCACAATCAAAAGGTCTTGGTGGAAAGAAAATAAAATATGGATTCCAAAGCCTCACAAAGAAGAAAAAAAAAAGAATAATAAATCTTAATGTGACATCCAGTATAGCTTCCCAGAGATTTTCCACTACTAGAGATAATATCAGAAGTGAGTTCCAAAGAAAACCCATGATAACATACGTCCCGATGGTCAAAACTATAGAGAATCCTCTAGGGGAACCTGTCATACGCTAACTCCATATAAGGAAGTGTCTAATTTCAATTATTGTCTAAAGGTTAACGACATCTTCCTACGATTAAGAAGAAAAAATCTACTTGCATCGTTGCTTGGATACCCAAGTATAAGAGGAAGAAGAGGATATCATGAACATTAAAGCTGTCTACATGTTAAGACGTGAGTACGAAGATAAGGTTCATGATGAAAGTGATCAACCCCTCTGACGGATACAATAATGCCATTTTAGGGTGTTGTTTGTTTCTAGTAGAAGTGGTCACTCTTCGAAAAAATAAATGGAAGAAATAGTTGAAGAAAATCCCTTTGTTGTTGATAATATTACACTCGTTGATATGAGAAGAAATATTAGGTGACAAATGATGGATAAAGATAGTGAAACCTCTTAGTTGAATAAGAAGATGACTAAAATAACGAACCAAATGGCAATAATGATGCAAATGATGCAAAGAATTGTTGTCGTCGGTCCATACGTAATCATTTTACCGATCTTACAAACTTCTAAATGCCTCATGTCTGAAGAGTATGGGGCACTCCTCAAGGTGCTCGTGAGGCTCATAACATCACTCAATAGCCCACTCTATAAAGTATAGCTAGCATCTCAGAGCCTGTAATGGATGCACTGCTTAAAGAAATAATTATGAAGAATATCAAGGCAATTATAGCCATTGATCAAGTAAAGAAGTTGGTGGGCAAAGTGAATTCATATCTTATAGAATTTGATCAATTGCCATACCTAAAAAGGTATTTAGTCCAAAGGTTCGACAACTTTAACAAAAATAACAACCCTTGGAAGCACTTGGCATAATTCAAGGCCACCTGTAGGAATATTGGGTGACGCCCTTCTCATCCTCAATTTATCAGCAATTTAATGTTAGTTACTTTTGAATGGTATGCTAAACTACCATATAACTCTGTGAAGATATTCACAGGGTTAGAAAATATGTTCTTGAAGAGGTTTACTCGCACAACCGAAGAGAACAATTTCTAACCTTGCCCTAGACAATAAAAAAGGAGACGAGTTAGTAACCAAGCACATTACTCGTTTGCCAAATTTGTGCATAAAATATGAGAAACAACTTGAAGAAGATCATGTGTGTAGTTGTTGATAGGAAAGATTGATGATAAGATGCAACCATTCTTGTGCATGCCCACAATCATCACATTTTAGGAATTGCTAGATAGAGTGGCCAAATTTGATAAATTGAATTTGTCAATATCAAAGAGCCACTTTGATAAGGTCATGAAGGATAATGCCTTGAGTGCTAAAAGAGGTGAGGCTGACTATACATTTTTATCCATATCTAATAAAGAAAATTGGTGATTTACAATATAGACAAAGGTAAGTAGCTAATACAATATAATAAAAAGCTAAAATAACTGTATAACCCTATCTAGGCTTAGAATTATCGAAGTACAATAGGTCTGAGGAGTTAAAGAGTACTAGTGCTATACCATTGTTTAATTAATCATCCTACTGAAGATTACTACATCTCCAAGGCTGGGTTGGAAAGAAAATATTGAAGATGAGAACTAACATTATCAGACAATGTGTTGACTCATTATTGAAAGAATCAACTATGGTAGTTATGCCCTCTTTCGTACCCTTGGTTATAGAAAAATGAAATGAAAAGAAATTTCCTAAGATGAGTGGTGAGAGAATGCAATCTCAAAGAAAATGGTGAAAATGCTGAAGCAGCTCAATTAAGTCTCAAGGATAAAGTGGAAATCTCCTACTGAGTTGGAGCTAGATCTAAAAAGATTGCCTACGGTACAGGTATCTACCTCTAATCAATAGCTTAGCCAGGCTAGCTCCATAAAATCTAGGAAAAAATTCTCTAAAAGAAAGACTAAAGTGAAGAAGCCAAGAGAGAAAAAGGCAGCAAAACAAATGGGTTATTAATAGTTTGAATGTATATTATCAGATTGTGAGGCAACCTATTAAGCTCATAGATTTCATCTAATAGCCTAAAATAGATAAAGCCAAAAAAGATGATGAAGACTCTCTTATGGTAGAAGTATGATGGGTCATCTCAGCCACGCTAAATACACTGATAAAAGAAGAATACATCAAGGATGTAACTTCTAGATGATGTTAGATGGTATCACTGATGGATTACATTTAGATGAGGATCTTTCTATTCCAAACAAAGGTAAATCAAAACTTCACATGGTGTCTTAGATGGAACATGTAAATCTGGGTTGTAACTCTGAATCAACGGATGATTCTCAAGGCACAAAAATAGCCGACTTTGAAGAAAATGCTCCATCAATTGTGTCTGAGCAAAAGGAGATTGCTAAGGTATAGTTAAGGAGTGGCAAGACATGGCCACCTCTACCAAAGAAGGGAGATCTAGTAATGACCAGAGAAAAATATAGCTATCAATGAAGATATCATCCCTAGAGGCCCCAAGAAGAAATACACTTCAATCAAAGGTATATATTATATCTAATCCCATCTAAAGAAAATCCCAGCACAACTCAATATATAAGATGCTCTCATAACATCCAAAGACCTTCAATTTAGGCTATCAAAGTCCCCAAAAGATTTGAGGTATATTTACTAAACATAATATGATGGATGTACTACAAGCTCTTAATGAACTGTTCATTACCTTCATTGAATAAGACATAATACTCAGAATGATAAATCAAAACCACCATCTATATCTTGTGACATCCAGCCCTTTATCATCCATAAAGAAAAAATAAAAAAAATTTCAAAGTATTTCATAAAAAAAAAATTGAGATGGTCGAGCTCTCTTAAAACCTAAGCATCAAATTCAAAGGCTGCAAAGCAGCCCAAATAAGAAGATGAAAAGAAGCAGGTGGGAAAAACAAAAATTTTGCCAACTTTTTTAAAAATCATCATCACTCTTAAATAAAGAAAATATGTGTCTCACCTAGTGAGTGACATGGATGAAGATAGTGTCACCCCTACCAAATCTTAGAGAGTATGCCAGTTAACAGCCACAAGGAAAAAGAAGATTGAAAATTCAATCCAATTATGACTATGAGTCTACCCACACAAACATGGTGCAATGTGTATTCTCAAGAATAATATTTAGCCTATTGATCTTAGATAGTGTACTCATTGTCATGTGTATTCCCCTATAAAACTTTAAGAAAATTATTTTATGAGAGGTGTATGATATTGAAGTACTCATAATATTTTATATACCTCCCCCATGGGAAAGGGGTGGGCCTTCAAGCCTATTTTACTCAATTGGAAATTTCAAAGAAGAAAAAAATTATAACTCATATCATAGGCTTGTAGATTCTGTGGAGCTAATACCTACCAGGATGTCTAGGTTTAATACCAAAAATATTCGAAGAAGGTTGCGAAAGAGAGTTATTATTACTATTACCGAAAAAATAACTTCATTTAATTCTATCTAAGAATATAGAATTAAAAACATCTACATCCATTATGAAAGAAGGATATTATTGCAAGAAAATGTCTCAGATTTATCAAAAATAAATACCCTTGAAAAGAAGCTTACCAAGCAGTCACATACAAGGATGTCAAATACAATGATGATATTGATGAGGAAATCTATGAAGTTGAGACTTATAATTATCAACCCAAACAAGCCAAGCCTATACCAAAAGAGCTTGAAGATGATGGATAAGAAACCACTAAGGATGAGCTAAAACAAAATAACTTGGGGACGAAAAAGGACCCTCATCCAACTTTTATTAGCACCCTTCTACCAAAAGACTAAGTTAAAGAAATAAAAGAACTCCTATATGAATTTAGGGGCTAATTTGCATGACAATATATTGAGATACCCAGATATCCCCATTAAATACTGATTAGGTTGCTAAGCCTAAGCTATTGTCCTTAGGCCAACCAAGAGGGGGGGGGGGGGGGGGGGGATTTTTAAAAAAGGGGGTTGAATTGATAATTTTAAAACTTTCTCTTGGATTTAAAATTTGAAAACCTTTGATTCAGGTAACAAGTTAATTAGGATTTTAAAAACAATTTGCTTCAACCATAATATATAACTTGTAGTAAATAAAATCCAAAAAATTAAAAGGCATAAAGATTTATATGGGTTCAGTCAAATACGACCTACATCCAATCCCTAAAAACTTCCTCTTTAGGTTTTGCATTGTTACTAAAGTGACCCCTCCTTTTGCCCTGACAATAAGGTGGAGAAGCTTTAACAAAAACCTCTCTTAAAACAATCTCCGGGGCACAGAATTGTTATCCTTTCACACCTCTAAGTGTCAGCAGAGAACGCTCGTCCTTTCACACACTCCAAGTGTAGGTAGAGAACCTTCATCCTTTCAAACCCTCCAAATGTAGGCAGAGAACATTCATCCTTTTATACCTTTCAAGTGTCGGTAGAGAACTGGATCTTCTCTATAGATCTTCTCACGAGCAACTAGAAAGAATAAAGGAAGAGTAAACACCAAAATTATAAACAGATCCTTACCTTTGAGTAACCTTTTGAACCCCTTCACACTCCTATTGCAAGAAATCTCTCTCAAACACTCTCCCACACTATGTCTTTAAGTTTCCCTTGAAAAATTAAGAAGATAAGACTTTTTCACGTTAGTTTTAGTGAACCTTTTATACCAAAGACACAAAACATTGTCTACAAAACTGAACTTTTCAATTTTGAGTGTATACAGTCATATAGTATGATTAGATTTTCTACATATGAATAGTTCAAAACTGTTGCAGAAAAACCTATTATGAATTGGTATGAATCAGTTCATATACAATCATCGTCTGTACAAATCCAATTCATCTGGTATGAATAGTTAAAAAAATTTTGCATTTGTCGAGATGAAACATCAAGACAAAAAGGGACCACAATTTCATACTCTGGAAGGCATGTACGAATTATAATCGTTCTGTATGATAAATACTTTAAAAAAAAAAATCTTTTTGAGCAAAATGAGATTGGTCCATTTTGTACTCTAGAAGGTATGTACAAATTAGGATTGTACATTATAATCCATACTTAGAAAAAATATTATTTAGCGAAAAGGGACCCATCCATTTCGTACTCCAGAAGCCATGTACAAACTGTGATCGTACATAACAATTAATACTTAAAAAAATTCATTTCATTGCTCGTTTGGAAAATAACTGAATAAATCATTCTGTACGAAGTTCATTCGTATAGTACAATCAATTTAAAAAATTTAGAATTTAAATTCTCCCCCAGTATGTGCGTGCTCAGTTAATCAATTACAATCACACCCTCTTATACTCAATAAAATGAAAAATGTAGACTTCTATTATAATAAATTTTAAAATGATCTTGATTTGTCATCTTCAATAATCCAGAGTATGATTTCCTTGAAATATTAGTATACACAAGAGAAAAAATACTTCTTTTTTTTTTTTTGAACAACTGCAAATTGCAATAATGAAATAAAGAAACTAATTATAATTGTTAAAAGGATGACACTCCTCCATGATTAAATTTAACAACAAGGAAGGAATGTTATCAAAGGAAAAGCTTTCAAAGAAAAACTACTTTCCAATGGCAAAGTAGCACACAAATTAGCTACTTTATTACAACTTCTATAGGCATGTTGAAAGACTACTTTATTAAAGTGATTTAAGAAAAGGAAATCCTTTGCCGGCCTGCTATCCACAAGCCATTTATTCTTCTTTAAACAATTTTGAAGGCAAGTAATAACATTGATGTTATCACTCTCAATGATCACCCCTTTGCATTCAAGCATCCAGCTCCTTATATGATCCCTCACCGAACAAATAGCCTCTAGCTCAAGCTGAGCAATATCCCAATGAACTTTGTTCTTCCCAAACGCAATGATGAATCTACCTATGTGATCCCCGAAAATACCACCAATTCCAGCAAGGTTAGAACTAAGTAAAGAAGCATCAACATTAATCTTCATCCAATATTTCGGTAGAGCGCACCAAGTGTTTTGAGACTGCCTAAGGAGGTTAGTACCCCAGTTAGCAAGATATGGACTGGATTTGGTGATGGCTAAGGAAAGAGAATTTGTTGCTACCAAATAATAAGGTAACGTAACTTTGCCATGCTTAACATCATTTTAGATTTTCCAAGATAACTAAATAATGGTGCCGTAGATTTTCACAATGCTAGGATTCCAGGCTGTTAATCGCCTTAATTCCTTTAAATAATATTCCAAGGACTAGAACATAGGGATGTGGATACCCCACTCAAGCATCTGCATTATGACTTCAACCAAATATTTACAATGAACCATAATATATTAATAGCTCTCAACTGCTTAGCAGCCTCTAGCACATTTATCAATCACCGAAATCCTGCGGTTCCTAAGAAAGAGGTTTGTAGGAATAACAGATTTACCAAGTCTCCACCAGAACATCTCTTCTTTCTTATTAAGCTTGAGTTTATAAAGCCAATTATAGTATCCAGCATCATTTGTATTGAAGTTGTACTTAAGCAAATGTTCATAAGACAGGTAGAGACTGTCTTACCCGAACACAAACTTTGTAGCTCCACCTGATCCTCCATATTATAATCAACCTGAATTTGATTGATCAGAACAATAAATTCTGGATGAAATAATTTCTGAAGAAGGGTGAGGTTACACTGGCCATCACTCAGTAACAGCTGCTGTACATAAACCCCTTCTGAAGAATCACTATCAACAAAAGTGGGGCACCGTTTAAGCACTTATCTAATATCCATACATAATTCAAAACATTAATCTTATCACCAATGCCTACTTTCCATCTGGTAATACTTTTCAAGTGACTTCCACCATCAAGCAGGATTTTCCAAGCCTTAGAAGTAACCTTCTTGTGTGTACCATTCATAAATTATTCCCATACTTAGCTTTGATTGTTCTATGGAACAAGGTCTCCAGCTTCTGCTTAAAGTTCCATGCCAATTTTGATCTCAACGAGCCAACCTTCATTACAGGAGATTGCAAACCCAGCCCTCCCATACATTTATATAAATCTCCCCAAGCAACATAATGTATACTACGACCACCATCAGGTTTATGCCAAATGAAGCTTCTACAAAGTTTCTCCAACGTATATAACACTCTTTTTGGAATCAAAGAATGTGTAATTAAAAAATTTGGCATAGACAACAAAGAGTTTGTAATGAGAGTAATCTTGCCACCCAATGATAATGACTTCTAACCCCAAGCATTGAGTCTATCCATGGCATTACTCAATAATTCTTGAAAATCAGCCATCTTCAATCTGTCAAGAGAAATCTTTAACCCAAGATAACTCATATCCTTAACCACCTTGAAGCCAAAAACTTTAGCAATCTTCTTCCTAACGGGGTATCTAACAACCTAGCCAAAAAAATTTGTGACTTATTGACATTAATCCTTTGCCCCATCCACTTACAGAAGTCTTCAACAATAACCTTCAAAGTTTTAGCTAATGCCAAGGAGACATGAGAGAAAATTACTACATCGTCTTCATAAAGAAGATGTGTGATCTTTGGACCCCTAGGAGAGAGTTGAATACCAAGACTTTGTCCCCTCTGCTCTAAGGTGTTAGACAACTGTTGAGAGCACATGATGTAAAGGAAAGGGGAGAGTGGACACCCTTGATGGAATCAACTATGAGCATTTATCCACTTGGAATTCTTTCCATTAATAATAATAGAAAATCTCACATCTATAACACACTCCATAAGAAGGTTAGAAAACATAGAAGGAAAGCCATACCACTTAAGAATTTGACCAACCCATGTTGTTATATGCTTGCTCCATGTCCAACTTCAAAGCCAACCCCTTTTTGTTCTTGGAAATTTTAAACTTATGAAAGATCTCCTGAGCCAGAAGGCAATGTTTTGAAATTGATCTTCCTAGAATAAAGGCTATTTGCTCTTCAGTAATCATCTTGGGAATACAATTCTTTAATCTGTTAACTAACATTGTAGCCGCAATATTGTAATTAGTCTGGCATAGGCTAATAGGCCTATAATTAGTTGGAATCAAAGGGATTTTCACCTTAGCAATCAAAACTAAAAGGGTATCTTTCCAATCCATTCTCATATGGCCAGAAACTAGAAAGCACTTAAAGCATTCCATAAATCTTCCCAAACAATATTCCAATAGCATTTGTAAAAAGAGAAAGTGATTCCATTCATACCTGGTGATCTATTACTCCCCTGTTGAAAAGCCGACTGCTATAATTCTATCATCGAGAACTCTGTATTCAACGCTGTAACCTCTTCAAAATTCAATTTCTGGTGCTCATATACCAATGGACAACCCGAAAGTTCACAGTCTCTAGATTTCCATTTTGCTTCAAAGTACTCAATGAAAACCCTCTCAATTTAATCATCTTCAACTTACATCTTATTATGCATATCTTCAATTTGATTCACCTTATTGTCATTCCTTCTTGCTGTAGCAAAATTATGAAATAGTTTAGAATTTGTGTCTCCCTCCTCATGCCATCTTGCTTTCGCCCTTTGATTCCACCAAGTGGACAAACTTCTCAAGGTCACATTAAGCTCATGAATTTTGCTCCTGAGTAAAAGAAGATCATCAGCTGACCAATCTACTCCCACGGCTTCCTTGTTTTGAAGATCTGAAATTTCCCATTTCAATTTTTCCTTCAACATATTCAAGTCTTTGCACTTATTTTTACTCCAAAAAAAAAAATAGTGCTTTTAAAGTTCTACTAATCTTCCTTTGTAGAATCATACCTTCATCTCCAAAGTCATTTTTCTTCCAAGAATGATACACAATACTTTTAGCTGCTGGATAAGATCTCCATGTATCCTCAAATTTAATGGTTTTCAAATTGAGATGCACCCTTTCATCAAATTTGAAGATAATAGGACTATGATCCGATGCGACTTTTGCTAGATGTCTAATAACGACTATAGGAAGTTTTTGAAGGGCAGTCGAGTTCAATATACATCTATCCAGCCTTTCCCAAATCCGAGAGGCTCCTTCCTTGTTGTTGCACCAAGTAAACCTTGAGTAGATTGTCATTCCTTCTTGTTGTAGCAAAATTATGAAATAGTTTAGAATTTGTGTCTCCTTCCTCATGCCATCTTGCTTTCGTCCTTTGATTCCACCAAGTGGACAATCTTCTCAAGGTCACATTAAGCTCATGAATTTTTCTCCTGAGTAAAAGAAGATCATCAGCTGACCAATCTACTCCCACATCTTCCTTGTTTTGAAGATCTAAAATTTCCCTTTTCAGTTTTTCCTTCAACATATTCAAGTCTTTGCACTTATTTTTACTCCAAAAAAAAAATAGTGCGTTTAAAGTTCTACTAATCTTCCTTTGTAGAATCATACCTTCATCTCCAAAGTCATTTTTCTTCCAAGAATGATACACAATACTTTTAGCTGCTGGATAAGATCTCCATCTATCCTCAAATTTAATGGTTTTCAAATTGAGATGCACCCTTTCATCAAATTTGAAGATAATAGAACTATGATCCGATGCGACTTTTGCTAGATGTCTAATAATGGCTATAGGAAATTTTTGAAGGGCAGATGAGTTCAATATACATCTATCCAGCCTTTCCCAAATCCGAGAGGCTCCTTCCTTGTTGTTGCACCAAGTAAACCTTGGTCCTATGTTCCCCACATCATGAAAATCAAAATTCGTCATGAAACACTTCATATCTCTAGGTCCTTTAAAAAAAGGAACCTCTTACCTCCTATCTTTTCCTCTTTGCTCGAAATACAATTGAAACCCCCACCAATTATTGAAGGAATAGAATCTTCCATACATATTCCAAACTAGCTCCAAAGACTCTCCCTCTCTTTACAGCATCTACTCCCATAAACAGTAACAACCTTCCAAATGCCCAAGTTAGGGACAGAAAGATCCCCAACTATCATCTGGGAAGAAGACTCTTTAACCACAAAGAGATAACCTTCTTATTCCAAAGCACCAAGATACCACCTAAAAGACCAACAGAAGGGTAATGGAAATACTCCCAATCATGCCCAATAAGGCCATAAACATCCTTCCTATCAATGCTTGTCATCTTGGTCTCCATGAACCCAATAAAGAAAATGTCTTGATCTCTAACAACCTCCTTCAAATATAGAGCGGCCTCCTTCTTCCTAGCCCCCGCCCCCCCCCCCCCCGCAATTCCAAAATAGTAGAGAAGACATTATAATAGTGTAGGGGATCCCTCCCCATAAATGGAATTCAACCTTCCATCCCTCTTCTTCTTCTTATAATCAGGATCTAATGGCCCCAAGGATTTCAATTATTTGTCAAGTTTAATGTTACTAGCACCAATATGGCAAGCCGAGCCATTATTCACAGCACCTGAATCAACTACTTCCAAATCCATGTCCTTCAAATTATCAGTCTCCTCATGTTTTCCCAAGGAGTCTATTTCATTGTCTTCGAGCAAAATAGCATATTTATTACTTAAAGAAATACCTAGAAACCTATTTTTAACAACTTTCTCCTTTTCTATCAAATTTTATGGATCCAAAATAGAATTATCCACCTCAACAGCAGTCTCCTTCTCTTTTAGAATATGCTCCAGCGTAACAATCTACTGGTTATTATTTCCCCTGCTTTCATATATGACCCCATTATCACCATTCCTCCCTCTACCAGCTGCTATTCCTTTAGTAAAACGTCTATTCTTAAATTGGACATGTATCCAAGGGCAATACTCAGACTTAATCATAGAAGGCTTTACTTCATCCTCAACTCCCTTTCCTTCCCCTGTACCAGCTTCCGGCTTTCGCATCAGTTGATCTTTAATTTCCTGAGCTACACCCTCAGGACATTCATTCTTATCATGCCCCGCATGACCACATTCGTAACATAATATATTAATCTTCTCAGATTCCACCCGTTGGAAGAATCTCCCAGCTATCCCATCAATCCACACACCATTAGGCAGTTTCTTCTCCAGGTAAATCTTGACACAGACATGGGCAAATTCTCGTTTCCCCCATCTGAATGTATTTCCATCTAAATACATTGGTGAGCCAAAATGAGAAGCAATTCTCAGTAAATTATCCTCATCCCAGCAGTATAATGGCAAGCACGGGAATCTGATCCAAACTAGAGCGGAAATCCCCTTGAAAGAATATGGATCAAAAGCAAGGGACCATCTGTCCATGCCAACAATGTAACTACTAACATACCACGGCCCACCATTCAGAACCTCTTCCACCACCTCACCCGACTTGAAAGAGCAAAGAATCCAATTCATGATAATTAATGTCAGATGGAATCCACCGAATTTACTCCATTGCCTTCTTAATTCTATACTACAAACTAAGAAAGGCACATTGTTCCCCAATACTTTAATCACTAGCGAATGCTTTAACACTTCAAAATTCTTTGCTTCCAATTCAAGATTAAGCCTGACTGCAATCCCGTCTTTTGATAACTCAATTTGCTCTTTGTTAAAAGCAATCTTGATGTGCTTCAGCTTCGACCAAGCTCCAACAACCTCACCAGTACCATTCTGCCTACTGTTACCATCTAAATTGGTCATCAAAATTTCATCATTCACCAGATCCTTCTCAGAAACCTTCCCAACTTTAGAATTCTCATCAGTCTTCGTAATTACTATAGTTTTCAAATCATTAGCCATATGATGACCCTTATTTACCCCAGAGAATCCATTCACCTTCAAAATTAAATCATCTATCACCGAAGAAACAAGATTGGCCAAAATTGTTGTACCTACATTCTTTTTTGAATCCGCAATGCTCTTCGCTGTAACACCTTCCTCCATCACCTTCTTCCCCTTACCGTCTACTAGAACAGGACGGCTTGGAGGTCTCGCCCCTTCTTTAATCACCACACCATTCATTCCTCTACCAACGGTACATAGAGAGCCAGGAGGTCACGGAGTGTCCATGACATGGGCAAAGAAACGCCGATGATCATCCGGTGACTACTCCACCGGCAGTGAAAAATCGCGGGAAACCAAAATTTGAACAAGAAGACGGGGTTTTCTCTCTAAAAATCAAGACGTTCTCTCTCTACCACTTTTGGAAAAGGTCTGAGAAAAATACTTCTTTGAAAATATGTTAGGAGAAATAATACTTAAAGAAATAATATTTGGAATCATCAAAAATATACAAGTTGTAAGAATACCAAACAGGTAAGAACTAAATAGCAATTATCTCAACAATCTCCCCTTTTTTGATGATGTCAAAACATTTATTATTTGAGTAAAAATAAATATCCTATATTTCTCATTAACTCCCCCTAAATGAATAAACATGTGAATATCAGAGAATTCCTTTAAGAATAATTTAATTTATTTATTTTTTAATTTTTCATATATAACAAAACACAAAAGCAAAAAGAAAAAAACACTAAACAACCCCTAAACAACAAACAACATTAACAAAAAAAACAAAAAATCACAAACAATAAACAAACAAACATAAATAGTACTTCTCCCCCTTTTGACAACAACAAAAAGGGAAAAAAGAAGGTTGAAATGGAAGAAGTCATATGTGAATCCTTAAAAATTGATCTTGAAATAGATTGAACAATAATTGTGATAGAAAAAATAATGTCCATTAGATTAAAATAAAGATTCAAAACATTTAAATTAAAATATAATATAGATAAAAAAAATAGATCAAGGTTATGAAACATTCTAGACAATTAGATAAAAAGCATTATTGCAAAAGTGTCGAAATGAAAATTAGTTAAATTCAATTTTCAATTCAAAATATAATTAAGCATGAGATTGATTTTAATTTGAAGATTAAATGATTATGAAAGAACATATTCAATTGGCAACATTACACATCTTTTTCAATTATTTGTGACACATATTATGCATCTTTTTGTATTTGAGCTAATTTTGGGCATCTTTATAATATGTGAACCATTATGCATTCTTTCAATTTTTGTACACTTGTACATTTCTTTTTGATACTCCCTTTTTTTTAATTAATCTTTCAAAAATCAATAATCTATAAACTCAAATTTCTCTAAATATAAAGATAATTATATTGAAAATAAAAATAAAAAATAATAAGACATCAAAATTTTAATAATAATATTTATATTATGTATGCCTAAAAAGAACATGAGATTGATAGCCTTAACTTGATTGAGTTATAAATTAACTTAATTTTTTGAAAAATTAGATTTCATAATTAAATTAATTTTTATATTGCAATTTTAATTTATAATAATTTTGTAGATCAATTAAGACAGGATTAACATATAGGCAAACTTACATTTCACAAAACAAGTAAAAGCAACTAATAAAAATAAGATATTATTTTTTATTGATATAAATTTAAAGATGAAATACATTGAATCACAATTGATATCAAATCATAACACAAAGACAATAAAACATCAACACAAAAGCTAAATAAAGATAAGTACACAAAGCATTTAAAATATTACTAAGATCAACACATCTCAAAGGACTGGCAAAGACAACACACAAGAAGTACATCTAGAAATCTGAAGGGCCCTGCTATGGAGGAGGAGGCTGGTTGAACATAGAAAAATAGATACTCATCATAACTACATTGGTGTCACCGAGTCAAACTGACCTCAGATCCAACCCATATCATGATGATATTTTGCATCCTGCTGATTTAGGTGAGTCTGAATTTTATCAAAATGACTCTCCAGCCGATCAAAGCGCTAGAAAATCTCCTGAAAGTCAGGTCCATGAGCAGGTGCAGGAGCTCCCCCTTCTTCTTCAGTGTCGTCACATGAATTGTCATTCTTTCTAAAAGGTGCTCGAAAATAAGCATCGCTGAAGTAGATTAGCATTTCAAGTGGAGGCTCAAGATGAATAATATTATACTTCTTTTATAGGACATAGGTCACTAGATGTCCTAAAGCAATATTCTTCTTCCTCTTATGAGAAACATACCTAATTTAGAAATGTTATGAATGTATTCAAGAATGAGTTTGGCTTCATCTTTTTGTTGTCAAGTCATTATTAGATAGGTAACAGTGGAAAAAAGAGGAATAATGTTTATGCAATCACCAGCCTTTGGAAAAGAAGTTCTAAGGATATGCTGGATGACACTTGCATTTTAATTTAAGATGTAGACCCTAAAAAACTGACCAACTTGAGAAACCCCTCTAAGAACTTTGTTAATTTCAGACCAATCAAAGTCAGATTTGGAGGTGATTGTGTGTACTCTAATCCCTTAAGTCCTTAAGTGTCGATAAGTTTATAGATTTTCCTTAGTGATTACAACCTGTTTCTTTTGGACATAAGATCTAATCCTACTTTCATACTCGCTAAGCTCATGTTTGCTAAAAAGTAGTGAAAGGTTTCCTTATGATAGACATGGATTAATGTCAAGATAAAAGCAAATTGAGTGAGGCAAAAAGAGGCATGACTAGAAAGTGGAGATATCTACTTGGAGTAAAAGTCTAGATGGAGTGGTTTTAGCAGAGACAAACCTAAAGTAAGAATCCTCACTTATTCTAGAAAGAAAGTTTTCATCTCCACTCCAGGAAGACGAACCCTTAGTAACTCTACCTCGCATGGTAGAACTGGCCATATCTATGATGAGAAGGTTTGAAAGAGGCTATTGAAGTGAATGAAAATGAATTCTAAAGCCCTTCTATTTAAAGAAGGATGACCTTTCATATGTACGAAAAGGGTTTAATACAGTACGATAGATGGTTCCTACATGACAAAAATAATTTTATATGTACGAACGAATACATTAGAAATGAAATGATATTTCATAATAATGGAAATTATGAAGTGTCCTTTCATAACAAACTTTTTAACCAGATAATTGTACAGATGAACAGGTGTTCATCCAGGATGATTAGTTATTTAAGACAATTTTAATGACGGTTAGGATCGCCCCCATATTGAATGACATGTGATTTGTATGTACGAACAAAATGTTTATACGTACTATCAGTTATAATAACTTATTCTGCTCATATAACCATCTACATACATACAGATGAATGCATACAAATCATCCTGGATGATATAAATATCATACATTATGATATGTATTGGAAAATCAAAACTTGACATGTTCAATCCAAAACAATAATTTACGTGCTACAGAATTGGTATGGGACAAAAATAATTTCATACAGTACAAATATAACACTTAAAAAATTTAGCACGAATGATCAAAAATAGGAATTTTGATATTTGAAAACATGTCAAAAACACACAAAACATAAAACAAAAATAAGAAAACACTTACATAAATAAGCATATTCAAAACAAAATAGAAAACACAAAGACACGTATTAAGTATGCAAAACATTTTTATTAAACATTAAGATCAATCACACCAAGCCTTTTTCTTAATGTGTTAAAGGTATCAAAGGCTAGTGGATTTGTAAAAATATATGTAAGTTGATTTTTAGTAGAAATATGGTTCAATTCAATTTCTCCTTTGGATAAATGATCCCTAATAAAATAATGCCTTATGTCTATATGTTTTGTTCTAGAATGTTGAATAAGATTTTTTGAAATGCAAAAGGTACTAATGTTATAGCAATAAATTGGAATTGTGCCTTTTAAAAATCCTAAATTAATCAACTATTATTTCCACCAAAGAACTTGTGCCACACAACTTCCTAAGGTAATGTATTCAGCTTCAGTAGTAGATATGGCTACGAAATTCTATTTTCTACTAGACCAAGAAACTAAAGAATTTTCTATAAATTAACAAATTTTAGATGTTTTTTTTCGATCATCCCTACAATCCGCAAAGTGCAAATCTGAATATCCAATTATTTCAAATGAAGAGCTAAACTTAGGATACCAAATTCCTAAGTTCTAAGTTCTAAGTTCCTAAGAGATATCTCAAAATACTTTTACTGCTATCAAATGTGATTATTTTGGATTTAATTGAAATTTAGCACACAAATAAATACTAAATATAATACTGGTTTGCTAGAAGTCAAGTAAAGCATAGATCTAATAATTTTTTTAAAATACTTTTGATCAATAGATTTTTCCTTTTGGTCCTTATCCAACTGAACTAAGGTACTCATAGGTTTACTAACTGGTTTAACATTATCCATTTCATACTTCTCTAAGATGTCATTAATATACTTTGATTGACTATAAAATATTCCATTCTTAATTTGCTTAATGCTAAAAACCTAAAAAGTAACTTAAATCTCCCATTAGGCTTATCTCAAATTTATTACTCCATTTTTAGAAAAGTCAACACAAAGATTTTTATTTAACGAATAAAAAATGATCTCATCAATATAAATTTGAACAATGAGTATATTCTCTCCCAATTTTTTTAAAAAGAGATTCATATCCACACTTCCTTTTTCAAAAGATCTCTCAAGTTGGAAAGTGTTTAACCTCTCATACCAGGTCGTAGGTGCCTTTTTCAATCCATATAATACCTTTTTTTAATTTAAAAATATGATTTTGGTATTTTAAATTTTCAAAAGCTGGAGGTTGTTCAACATAAATATCCTCTTATAATACACAATTTAAAAAGGAATTTTTAACATCCATTTGATATATTTTGAATCCTCTAAAATAGGAAAAGGCTAATAAAACCCTAATTGCTTTAGGTCTATCTTTAGGGGTAAAAGTCTTCTCAAAATCAATTCCTTCAATCTAATTATACTCCTTAGCCACAAATCTAGTCTTATTTCTAATAATAACACCTGAGTCGTTCATTTTTATTTTGAATACCCACTTAATTCTAAATATACTTTGATCATTTGGCCTTGAAATTAATTCTCAAACGTCATTACTCACAAATTGATTTAATTCTTCTTGTATTGCCAATATCCAAAATATATCCAAAAGTGCAAGATTTATATTTGAGGGTTCTATCATTAAAATAAAAGCAGAATGATTGACTTCTTTATTTAGTCCACGCCTAGTCCTAACACCCTCACTAGGTTCACCTAAAATTAATTCCTTAGGGGTGGTTTTAAGAAAATTTTAAATCTCTAGGCAACGGATTTTCTTTCTCCAAATTTTCTTCCAAATTAGTTTTCTCAATCCTTTAGGAGATATTTTTTAAATCATTTTTTTCCAAAATTGCCTCTCCTAAAATTCCAAATTTATCAAATACAACATGTGTGGTCTGCTCAACTACCAAAGTTCTTTTGTTAAATACACTATAAGATTTTCAAGCATTAGAGTATCCAAAAAAATTCCTTAATCTGATTTTGGATCACATTTTCCTAAAGAAGATTTTCTATTATTATGTATCAACACCTTACTTCCAAAAACATCCAAATGAGACAAATTAAGCGTTCTCCCCATAAGAAGCTCATAAGGTATTTTATTTAATTGAGATATAATGTTCACCCTATTTAAAACGTGACGTGCGATGCTAACCACTTCAAATAACTCACTTTTATTAAATAAAAATTTAACCCAATTGAATCTTGAGAAATCTTCTACTATTATAAATTTGTATACTTTCCCTCCTAGACTAACAGTGCTGACTAGTCCAAAAAAATTCATATGAATAATCTCCAATGGTTTACTTGTTCTAAGATCCTTATTGGATTAAAAAGTGGATTTCACCTATTTTCTTAATTGACTAGCAAAGGTGATCCTTAGTATAGTCAAGTTTTTGTATACCTCTAACCAAATCCTTTTGGGTATTTTTCCTATGATTTTTTATGCTAGCTTGACAAAGTCTCCTATAACATAACCCATATTCATCAGAGATTGTCTTTAAATAGAAAGCATTAGAAATTTTAATATAATTCAAATCTTACATATAAACATTATTTACCCTTTTTCCATCCAAAACATCATTACTATTTAGGCTTAATATGCAACTAGTTGAAAAAAAAAAATTTATTATACCCTTTATCACAAAGCTAGCTTATACTTAACAAATTATGCTTTAAGCCTTCTATAAGCTGTATGTTTTTTTTGAAAAAAAGTGTACGTTTTCGATCATATCTGTGCCAACCACTTTCCTAGTGGTGTTATCTCCCAGTGTAACCTTGCCTTCACTTCTAGCTTCCAATGATATAAATTTCTTAGTTTCTCTGATCATATGCTTTGAGCAACCACTGTCTAGGTACCAAATACTCTCATGAGGTCTTGTATGAGAGCGTGCATGCAAAATAATCAAATGTTAGACTTGGGAAACCAAACATGTTTGGGTTCTCCTTTTGACAAAATAAAATTAGATGCATCTATGATATGTCTAAGTTTATGCATCTTAGATTTCCACACTAAATGATTTTTTCTATCCAAAGTACATGTGTGTTCAATACATTCAATCATCCCATAATAATAATATTTAACTCCAAGAAATGGGTTTCTTAATCTTCTATAGTAAATCTATCTTTTCTGGGTTTTAAAATTTTTGACCTCAAAATAGGATTATTAAAATCTTCAACTATTGGGGGAATCCTATTTTCTTTAATAGCTTTCACTATTATTCTAAGAAATAAATTTGCATCCACTAACATAGTGTTATCATATTTAAAATAGTGTTTTTTATTTTCAGATTCATCATTAAATTTTTTAAAATCTTTTTCTAATTGAGCATAGGATTATTTTAAAAGATCATTTTTTTATTCAAGTCATCAAATTCAACAAGCAAGCTCTTGTGGTTATTATCTATCAGTGTGTGATCTTTCTTAAGAATTTTATACTCCATTTATAATTCTCGCATTTCTAGGTTTAGGCTAGCATGTATTTTCTTAAGCTTTTTATATGCATCATGAATTTTTTCAAAAACTTCTAAAAATTCATTATAGGTCAAGTCACATAACTCATCTTGATCTGACTGATCAAGATTATCGACCATTAAACACAAGTTGGTGACTTTCTCCTCCTTTGTATTTCTGATGAATCTTAAGCTAAGTCCGCCCAAAAAGCTCTTTGAAATCTCTTCTTTCCCTTCTTTACATTTTCTTTCTCCTCTACCATCTCCTTGCTAAGAGTGGCTTTGAGATTGGGGCAATCCGAATTTATATATCCAGGTTTTCTGCATTCTTAGCAATTCACATCATTTGAAACCTTAATATTTTTTTTGAACTTATCTCTGTTCCACTGCGGCGTCTCCTTTGCTTTCTTTTAAAAAAACTTCTAAATTGCCTAGTTATCAAACCAATGTTGTTCTCATTCCGAGGTTGTAATTGATCACTCTCTTCGAGTCCTCCACTTTCAATGCTATATTCTTCTCCTTTTGTTATTCTCCTACATCAATCTTTTTTGACTCACTCCTTTCTCATAAGCAATTAGTGATCCAAAAAGATTGTAAATAGAGTAAATAATTAAATCTTTATAGATTGTTATAACAGTTATCTTAGCATCATATTAGTAGGCAAAAAATGAAGTATTTTATTCACCATTTCAGCACTTATTAATTTGGTACCTAATGCATGTAAAGAAGAGACTATCTGAGTGAATCTTATGTAAATGCCAGAAATGGATTCATTTGGTTTCATGCAAAATAATTCATAGTAATGCAACAAGATATTTAATTTAAATTCCTACTTCGTTAGTCCCTTCATAAGTAATACAATGTCTATCCCATATGTTCTTTCCACTTTTGTAAATAGAAACCCACATGTAATTTTCTTACTTAAGTGCATAAAAGAAACAGTTTAAGCATTTAGCATTTAACTATTCTAAGTCACGTTGTTCTACAGTCCAGTCAGCCAAGGGTGTTTTGACTCTAATGCCATCAACTAATCTAGTTGGTTTAGTGTACCCTTCTTGAACTAAAATCTACATGTGATAATATAGTGATTGTAGAAAGTAGACATGTGTGGTTTCTAAATATCGAAAGGAATATTATCAAATAATTGAGGTTTAGTGATCGAATACCCTTCAGGTAAGTTTTAGTTTTCAAAAGCAGCCATTTTTATTTATCAAAAAGTAGTCTAAACTTATGATTTAGAAATAAAATTCTGATACCACTTGTTGAATATTGATTAGGTTGTTAAGCTTAAGCTATTGTCCCAATGCTAACCAAGAAAGCGGGTGAATTGAGAATTTTAAACTTTCTCTTATTTTTAAATTTTAAAAACCTTTGATTTAGTTAGCAAGTTAATTAGAATTTTAAAAATGATTTTCTTTAACTAAAAAATATAACTTAAACTAAATAAAATGCAAAAATTTAAAAGACACAATGATTTATAGTGGTTCGGTCAAACACGACCTACATCTACTCCCTCAAGACTCCCTCTTCAGGTATTGCACTATTACCAAAGCACTCTCTTTTTGCCCCCACACCAAGGTGGAGAAGCTTTTACAAAAACCTCTCTTCCACTAATTCCTTGTACAGTAGAGAGCTGTCATCCATTAACACCCTCAAAGTGTCAGCAGAGAACCTTCATCCTTTCACACACTCCAAGTGTAGGCAGAGAATATTTGTCAATTCACACCCTCCAAGTATAGGTAGAGGACATTTTTCATTTCACACCCTCCAAGTGTAGTCAGAGAACTTTCATCCTTTTACACCCTCCAAGTGTTGGCAGAGAAACGGATTCTCCAAAGATCTTCTCACGAGCAATTACAAAGAAGAAAGGAAGAGTAAACACTAAAATCACAAAGATATCTTTATCTTTGAGTAACCTTGTGAACCCTTCACACTCCTATTACAAGAAATCTCTCTCAAACACTCTCCCACACTCTTTATTTTATTTGGCCTTAAAAAATCACACAGATGAGACTTTTTCACATCAGTTTTAGTGGACCTTTTATACCAAAGACACAAAAAACCATCTAGAAAACTAAAATTTTTAATTTTGAGCAAACACAATCATATTATACGATCGATTTTTATACATACAGATAGTTTAAGAACTGTTGTGTATGAACCTGTTGTGAATATGTACAAATCAGTTCATACACAATCATCATTCGGCGTAATTCCAGTTTGTCCGGCAAGAACAATTAAAAATTTTTCACATTCATAAGGAAGAAACATCAACAGAAAAAGGGACCTCAGAATTTCGTACTCTAGAAGGCATGTATGAATTGTGATCATCTAGTATGATCTATACTTAAAACAAAATATTTTTGAGTGAAACGGGACCTGTCCATTTTGTACTCTAGAAGGCATATACGAATTAGGATCGTACAGTATGATCCATACATAGAAAAAATATTTTTAAGCAAAAAGGGACCCATCCATTTCATAATCTGGAAGCCATGTATGAACTGTGATCGTATAGTATGATTAATACTTAGAAAAAAAAATTCATTTATATTCATTTCAATACTCAACGAAAAAATAACTAAACAAATCATCCCGTAGAAAGTTCATTCTTACAATACGATTTGTTTAAACAATTTAGAATTTAAATTCTCCCCCGGTGTGTGTGTGCTTAGTTACTCAATTATAATCACACTCTCTTAGACTCAATAAAATAAAAAATATAAACTTTAGTTATAATAAACTCTAAACTGATCTTGATTTGAAGTCTTCAACAATCCAGATTATGATTTTCTTGAAATATTAGTACACACAAGAGAAAAATACATCTTCAAAAATATGTTAAGAGAAATAATAATCAAAGTAATAATATTATAAATCATCAAAAATATACAAGTTGCAAGAATATCAAACAGGCAAGAACTAAGTAGCAACTATCTCAACAATCCATTAATGTAGTAGTTCACATATTCGCCATTAAGTCAAATTCAACACCAATCAAGCAAGCTCTAAAGAGAATGAGATTTGAAATTAAAAATTAAGTAATTATAGAGATAAAGAAGCTTATAGATTTAGTCTTTAATCACAAAAAAAAATTGCTGGTTGGATCGGTAATATTTTCCCTATAAAGAAGTATAATGATCTAATATGTGTCTTTATTAAGTTTTGGGACCTCAATAAAGTGTGTCCAAAGGATGATTTCCTACTTCCTATATCAGATCTCCTAGTTGATACAAGTCCAACTATGATATATTAGCGAGTGATGGATCATCGAGCAATAATCAAATCAAAATGGTGCTTGATGATGAGAAGCACACATATTTAGAACATCCATCGGCATATTTTGCAACACGATCATGCCCTTACGCCTGAAGAACACTAGAGCCACATATCAACGAGTGATGTTATATATTTTTAATGAGTTTATACATCATAATGTCAAACATTATGTAGATGACATTATCATCAACAGCATGGACTTGAAAGATCATTTAAATAACCTAATAATCTTATTTAAGATGATCATAAAGTTAAATTTGAAGTTAAATCCTCTCAAAGGTGATTTTAGGGTCACCTCTAGCAAATTTCTTAGATATATCAATCATCACCGAGGAATTGAAATCAACCCAAAAAAAATTTAAAGCAATTATGGACATGCCTCCTACTAGAAATCTTCATCAACTTCATTATTAGCAAGGGAAATTGATTTTCATCCGGCAATTCATATTGAATATGTCGGGTAGGTGTTAGCTATTTTCAAAATTGATGAAAAAATATGTTCCCTTCAAATGGGATGAAAAGTGGCTGGAAGTATTTGATAATATCTAGAGATACTCATTAAATCTGCTAATTTTTATAGTGCCAATGCCAAGAAAGCCTCTTATATTGTACACCATGGCACTAGAAGAGTCTCTTAGAGCATTATTAGCTCAGCATAATAAAAAAGAAAATTAGAATGCGCTCTACTATATTATTCAGAGGCTGATTGGAGAGGAAATATGTTATTCCCCGATTGAAAGCATTGTATATCAATTTTTGTGGTTTAGAAACTCCACCATTACATGCTTTCTCACAAGATTACATTGATATAAAAGATTGATCCACTAAAGTTCTTAATGACAAAATCAACTTTGACAACTCATTTATTCTATTGGGCATTAATATTCTTGCAATTTGATACCATGTACATGCCATAGAAGGCGGTGAAAAGATGAGCATTAGTATATTTTCTCGTCATACATCCTATCATTATAGATTTCTCACTTAATGATGACTTGCTAGATGAGCAAATCATACATGTTGAGAAAAATGAAAAACTATAATTCTAGGGGATATATTTTGATGGGGCATCATCGATTAAATATGCCCAACCACCAAATCTAGCGAAAGCTCGAGCGGGCATCGATCTCATTTTCATATCGCCTGAGAGAGACATAATGAGATTTTCATTTATTATAACTGAGTCACAAATTAATAATAAAGCTGAGTACAAAACTCTAATAATAAGATCTGAGATTGCAATCGATATTAAGATTCACAAATCTCCGCATCTTTAGTGATTCTCAATGTATAATAATTCAAGTTTGAGGTATTTACAATATTTGTAAAATTGAATTGGCCCACTACCATAGGCAAGCTCTAGAGCTTCTAAAATAAGTGTCAAATGTTAGAATAGCTCATGTTCCTTGAGGTTAGAATAATATAGTAGATGTTCAGCCAAATTAGTAAAGGATATAGCGAATATACACAAAGAAGAACCCATGCTGATTGGAGTTTATAGCCATTGGGTCTTAGAGCTAGCAATCTAGAAATTCTTTCAGATAAAAGAAATACTATATTCAAGCTAGCAAGATACAAGTTGATCCTCAACCTCCCTATCAAATCATTATTAAAAATCAACTATAAGAATGTCATGTAGTCAAGAGACGTAAAACTAGTAGAACCATAGAGTCATGGTAACATCGCTTAGATGTTGAAGTAGAAGATAATTGGAGCCAACTATTCACTATCTACTTAAAAGAAAATAAACTCCCAACAGACAAATCACTGGCCACGCAAATTCAAAAAAGAGTATTATGATACACATTTATCAACGACATCTTGTATCGATGAGCTTTGATCATATGTGACTAAGATTTTAGGGACCAAGGAAGCTGATAGAGTAGTAACAGAAGTCCATAAAGGACTTTTTGGTGTACACCAGTCAGGTCACAAAATCGCTATTAAAATCAAGAAAATTAGTTATTATTGGCTGACCATGATGAGGGATTATATTGACCATGCTAAGAGGTGCCAGGAGTATTAGATTCATGGTGACGTCATACATGAATTATATCACCCTCCAAATTCACTGCACCCAACAGTAGCATTCTAACCATCTGAATACTAGGGCACAAATATAATTAGGCTGATATATCCAACATCATCAGTCAGACATCGCTTCATTTTGGTAGCAATATACTACTTCTCTAAGAGGGCAGAGGAAGCTCTACTTAGAGAGGTCACATCCGAACACGAGATTAACTTCTTCACACATAAAATCATCAATAGATTTGGTTTACCGCATCACGTGATCTCGTATAATGGTACAACATTCAAGAGTTGTAAAATTTTCAAGTATCTAGAGCGAGAGAGAGAGAGAGAGAGAGAGAGGAATAAAATTATTCAATAAAACATATCATATGCTTGGAAGTATTTTTTCTGTCTTTTATCATAGCATTTATTTAGATTAGACTATTTTATCTTATATTATATTTTATTCATACCAAAATCAAATTTTTTGCTTGAAAAAAATATTGCGGTGTGCCCCCTCTCGACTTTCAGAGAACCAATATAACTTCTTAAAATAAACTGTTTGCTATCATTTATTTCTTCTATAAAATGGTATATTAATATTTCACTTTGTTTATGTTAATCTTTCTTATTTTTATTTATTAATCGTTGTTTCATCCGGCATTAAAATGCCGAAAAAGCTAAATAGTCTTCTTCATCGTGATGCTCTTTCTTTCCGCTAATTATCTTCTCTACTTACGTCAAAATCACACAAATCATATAAAGCAGTCAGCATGGTTTATTCTTAACTAAACTCAATTCCTTAATTATTGTCCAAGTATGCTTCATCTCCTCTACATCTCCAGTGACGTAGGTAGCCGGTCCATCACAAACCATCAAATGACTACGATAGGTACACCAGTTCTTATCTCCACCTTGTAAGCGGTAAGGCATTAAGTCTTCATTTGGGACAAATAACTTATTATTTTCTACAGCAACTTTTTATTAAAAAATCAAAAGCACCCGAAAAAACACTGACAAAAAATAGTCCTAAATGAAGCCTAAAACTTATTTTTAACTTAAATCCATAGTAATGGAGTTCAAATTAGGGGTGTAAACTAGTTAAGTATAGGTACTTTTGGCTTGCACTTGAGCTTGATGAATTAATCTAGTTCAAGTTTTTGCTCAAGCTTAACTCCACAAGCTCTACTTGGTATATGAGTTGGTTCATTAACTAAGAGCAGCATTGCGAAGTTACTGCATTACTAAATTTTAATCATAACAGGCTTTTAGAAAACTTTAATCCATTGCAGAGCATTGCTTGTTAGCTCAGGAGATTTTTCACAAGTTCAAAATCTCTATGAATAAGAAGGGGTTGATGGCTCCTAAACTTGATATGGAGCAAGCATATGATAGCATGGGATGGACAACTCTTCGGCACATTTTGATTTGGTACTGTTTTCCTACTGTTTTCTCTAACCTTCTCATGGAATGTGTTGTAGATGTGAGATTTTCCATTATCATCAATGGGAAGAATTTCAAGTGGATTAATGCTAAGAGTGGGTTCCGTCAAGGGTGCTCACTCTCACCGTATCTCTTCATTTTGTGTTCTCAACTTATGTCCAATTCACTTGAGCAAAGGGGGCAAAGCATTGGCATTCAAATTTCAACTAGACGACCAAAGATCACACATCTTCTTTATGCAGATGATTTGCTATTTTTTTCCCACGCATCTGTTGAACTTGATAATGTTTTGAAGATCATTGTGGAGGTTTTTTGTAAGTGGACTGGGCAAAAAGTAAATGTCAGCAAGTCTCAGATGATGTTTGGCAAGGTGATTAGCTACTCTATGAAGAAGAGGATTGCTAAGGTTCTTAGCTTCAAAGTTGTGAAAGAGATGAAGTACTTGGGAGTGAAGATATCTCTTAATAGACTCAAGATGACTGATTTTCAAGATATTATGAGTAATGTTATGGATAGACTTAATGCTTGGAGTAAGAAGTCTTTGTCATTGGAAGGTAAGTTGACTCTCATTGAAAGCTCTTTGCTTTCTATGCCAAATTTTTTAATTACTCGTTCTATGGTACCCAAGAGGATGCTACATGAGCTAGAAAAAATGTGTAGAAGTTTTATTTGGCATAAAAGTGATGGAACCAAGGGTATGCATTATGTTGCTTGGAGTGATATTTGCAAACCAAGGAGTTTGGGAGGGCTAGGCTTGCATTCTCCTCTCCTTAGAGTTGGGTCTTTAAGATCCAAAGTGGCATGGAATTATATCCAAAAGCCGAATTCCTTGTTCCATTGTGTTATGAAAACTAAATATGGTGGTGATGTTATGAATGGAGCCCAAAAGAAGATCACTTCAAATGCTTGG
Source organism: Dendrobium catenatum (assembly GCF_001605985.2). Classification (NCBI taxonomy): domain Eukaryota; kingdom Viridiplantae; phylum Streptophyta; class Magnoliopsida; order Asparagales; family Orchidaceae; genus Dendrobium; species Dendrobium catenatum. Next base: position 42,903 of record NW_021476591.1, on the reverse strand, counting down.
AAAATTTTGTTGGATGGTGGAAGACATATGAAGATGGCTGTTCGGTGGAAGGTGGGCAAGGGTGACAAGATTAATATTTTGAATGATACATGGCTGCTTGATAGATGTATCAACCGCTGGCCAACCTATATTGATTGTGATTTTCTGGATGGTATGTATATACAGAAGTTTTTGTTAAGTAATGGTGGTGGAATTTTACTATGTTACAAAGGGAATTTCATCCTGATCTAATCTTATTGATTACTCAAATTCGTATTGAGTATGAGGAGGAGGATTGGCTGGAGCTGATGAAGATGTGTTCGGGAAAGACTGTATCTGCTTTGGTGTATGAACAGATTTGGTTCAACAGATGTACTTTGGAGGATGTTGATTACTTCAGTTGGGTGCAGAAATTAAAACTAAATAAGAAAGTGGAAATCTTTTGGTGGAGGTTGGGTAAATCAGCTATTCCTACCAACATGTTTCTTATGAACAGAAAAATTTCAGATAATGCTCTTTGTGCTAGAGGATGCCAAGTAAGTGAAACTTATGAACATATCATGGTACATTGTAAGTATTTGATTGAAGTCATCATGAAGATGCGTGAATGGGGTATTTTTATTCCTTTTTTCCATTCACTGGAATGCTGTCTAAAGGAGTTAAAGAAGATATCAACCCATAATTTTGTGATTGTTAAAATTTACTGCTCTATTGTGTATCACTCTTGGAAGAACCTGAATGATATCAAGCATGGTAAGTCTGCTTTGCCATGTTCTATTGTTGTTTCTAATGCTCTGTTCTCAGCCATCTCCAAATCTAGTCCATATCTTACTAGCTGGGGTACTAATCACCTTAGGGAGTCTCAAAGTACTTGGTGCCCTCCACCGAAAGAATGGATTAAGATTAATGTAGATGCCTCTTTGCTTAGTTCCAATTTGACTGATATTGGTGATGTTTTTAGAGACCACAAAGGCAGGTTTACTAGTGCTTTTGGGAAGAATGGAGCTCATTGGGATATTGGTCAGCTTGAGCTATAAGCAATTTTCACGGTGAGGGAGATCTTGAGGAGCTGGATGTTGGAATTTAAAGGGCTAATCATTGAAAGTGATAATACCAATATTATCAAATTCATTCATGATTCTCTAAAGAAGAATAAGGATCATGTGGATAAATGGCCGACAAAGGATTTAAGGATTTCAATAAAGTTGTTTTCCTCCATGCTTATAGAAGTTGTAATAAAGTAGCTAATTGTTGTGCTACTATGGCATTGGAGAGTAGTTTCTTTTTTGATAGTTTTTCCTTTGAGAACATTCCTTCCTTGTTGTTGGGCTTAATTAAGGAGGAATGTTATCCTTTTATTACTTGTAATTAGTTCTCTTTTTTGTTCTTAATGCAATATGATGCATCTTTTTTAAAAAAAAAAAAAGAAAACTTTGATTTATGTTGTGATGGATATGATATAAAATAATTATACATTGCACTCACGTCAAAATAAATCCAAGAGTTTTAAATTGATAATTTTTTTGTCACGACATCTCAACAAAATTTTCTTCTTGTAAAAAAATCTTATTTAAATAATAATCACAATAAAAAAATTAAAAATTATAAGAAATAATTTTATGTAATAAAGATTTAATGACACATAATAAATATAATAGTAATAAATAATGACTTTGTTACTCTTATATTTATTATGTGTCATTATTTATAAAAAATAAACTGTTCTAGTATCTTATATTATATGCTAAAAATAATTCAAAAAATATATTTATTTGAGAATGCATATTCAATTTACAATAAATTATTCATGTCTGTCCACCTTTCCTTTTCATCTTATTTGAGCAAATTAAGTTATTGTTTTTTGTATTAAATTCCCTCAGGAAGACCTCAACAAGTAACTATGAGAAAAAGCTTCAAGGACGAGGACATGAAAAGAAGAAGGATCTTGCTAAGAAGCTACCCACTACGATGGGAAAAGCAGGAAGAAGAATTAGCTTATGAGTTCAGCCCTCAAAAGGAGGTGCTTCAATCCGCCGAGAAGAAGAGACTGCTCCAAGCTGAAGTCACTGGTAAAGAACAACCTTATAGAGATGTTCAACTGGGGCCAAGAGAAGCTAATTCTATTGAAGAAAATCAAGAACAATGTTACCTTATACCTCCTCTCTTACCATTCTTTTGGCTTCAAAAGCCCTACCAAGTTTATTAGTACCGCTTGATTATTGGTTAAAATCTTAGCAACTGTTCTTCAACATGCTTTCAGTAGGTTAGTAAAGCGTACGTGCACAGTATGCTAATCACTGCATATCAGAGAGCTCTAGCTCAGGCAGTGTGATTCATGATTTAAGTTAGATGTTAACAGGCCAAATCTTACCTCTGAACTTATTTGTAATTTGTTTTGTGCATTTTTACCTGTAATTGGAAATGTCTCAACATTTAACGCATTAATAGTTTATTTGAGATATAGTTTTATCATTCATAAAATAGTTATTGCCAACCATTTCTTAATTTTGTGTATGGCTGCCATCTTTTCAATAACTCTAGCTTTTTATTTTTTTCCCATCAAAATCAAATTCATAGTATATATATATATATAGGTCTTTACTTATGTCTATGAGTCATGCACAAGTCAAGTTTTTAGATTTTTACAAATTCTTATCACCTTAAAACAAGTCAATAAAAAATCCTAGGATCTATAAAAGATGGATTTAATTTGATTAAATATTTCTCTCTTAAAATAACATAGAATCATAAACACAAAAATTATATAATTCATTAACATAAGATTTCATTTATATGATTATATTTTATATTATCTACAACAATTGATATAGATTATCTTACAAAGTTTTATTGACCACATTTATAAATGAGGTTAAAAAGACCTAGGATTTCATAAGGTTAGTCAAATTTTCCTTTTAAGGTATGAAGTCAAAAAGGTTTAGGTTCACCTCGATACGAATTTTTCTATACTTGGTTTAATCAAATCCTAAACACCTCAAATTTCTTAATCTACTCTTAAGAGCCTCTAAACATCCTTTTGAGTTTCCTTAGCTTATTACAGCCTTCTTATATTACACTAAAATCAACTCAAAACTCCGTTGACTTGATAATTCCCCATAGGGGCCACAACCTGATCTCAATGCTATCTTAATGGAAAATTTAGACCCATGAATTGTTCCTATTGAATTCTAGCCTAGGATGGACTTACCCTATTAGATTTAGTGTCCTAGACCCAAAAGAGTTGTTCCCTTTGATTATACTTTGACTTGGTCTTCAAAAACTAAGTGTCTTAAAATTACCTTTGTTTGAATGTAACTATGACTAATTTATTTGTGAGTATAGTGCCAATTGCTCACTTAGCTTCAAGATGACTTGATTGGACACAAAATTATCTTTAGACTCTACTATTTGTAGCAAAGTTGAAATTCAAAGTAACATCCTAGAATTATAAATGTCTAATTATCCCTTTTCATGGGATGCATAGGCCCATTATACATCCTAGATTGACTTGATTAATTTTATAAAAAAACTTCTTAAGCAAGATGATTTAGATTTAATTAAACTATCGTTAAGCAATGGAATTCAATATAGCCCTACCTGGAATATATTGAACTACCTTGGGTAGTTTACCCTTTGATTAAATAAATGCTTAGAAAGGGTATAAATAAGACTCTTAGGAATTAGTCCTAACCAAAATAATTTAAAGAAAAGTTGAATTGAATTCCATTAAAAGTAACATTAAAAAAAAATTGAGCCAAGCTTAGTCCCTTTACATATAAGGGATTTTTTTCCTTTTTTTCTTTTTTGGATAAAACCCATAGCAGGGCTTACACGTTAATAGTAAAATATATTAACTGTCCTTAAAAGGATCTAACACCCCCTAAATAATCTAATTAATGAGCTGTAGTTAGAAAGCCAAAAAAAAGACTACGACCAAGAGATCCCAACTACAATACATTAAAGAGAAAAAAAAGGTTGGCAAGTAGCCATAACCCAAAAAAAAGGCCGAACTTGGATAGTCATTTAGAACCAAGATGAACTAACTACCTACAGAAAAGATGAAACCTACAGAACCACATAAGCAGAGAACAAGCAAAAGGAAACTATAAATAATCATAATGATAGAACATACAAAGGCTCCCAACAAAATAGAACCAACCACTCGGAGCAACCAAAAGTTTATAGTAAAGAAACACAACATAAATAACACCTAGCCAACCATAGGGAATGGAGGCCAGGGATTCCACCAGAAAGAGCAGAGCAAAACAGCATAATGCACAACAAATGGGCCCTCACAAACTAGAGAGACCAACGAAAATGATCAAAATAATTAGAATCTGATCAAACTAAAAACCAAATAATAAGAAAACACAATTGGAAAAACCACCCACCACACACCTGAGATGAAAAAATAAAAATGAAACCAATAAGAAAATCCATTACGAGAAAAAATCTCAGAAGTGTAATATCGAGAACCAGTCCTCAAAAACTTACTGATAGCAACCATCCATATTACTAAAATGAGACAGATTAGCAGAGAAAAAAAATTCCCAAACGAACCCAACCAAGCAATTAACTAAATAGATGCCAACAAAATAAATAAATAAAATATAAGATTTACTTCAATAATACCATTCATTATGATGGAGCCACACCACAAAGATTCCTAATCTAAGATGAAAAACCATCCAACCCAAAGAATCGACCAGCACTTGATAAGCGTTGAAATAGGTTGCTAGCTACTAGTCCAGTTTGATGTCATAGTAGTACCACTTGCAATCTTAGCTAAATTCAACCCACTCTCTCATTCATCAAAGTAGAATGGAACAAAGGATACTCAAGAAGACTTTCAAAATAGAAAACTAGAAAGTGATCAGTGAAAGTTTCATTTGTGCCAAGAGGGGGGGAGGGGGGGATGGGAGGGAATTAGTACTTTTAAAAATAAACCTAAATAGTAGTACTAATTTTTTGATGTTTTAAAATAGATAATTTAATTTCACAATGCAGAAGCTAATAATTTTAATAATAATTTTAGTGATGTTGATGAAATTCAAAATTGCAAAACAGAATATTGATCTCAGAGTTTCTTCAAGCAATTATAATAAAAATAAAGTACAAAAAGTAAAATACAAACAATAAAAATTAGAAAGAACACACCAAATTTTATAGTAGTTTAGTCAAACTATAAACTACGTCCACTCCCCTGATTCATCCACTTTGAGTATTACACTAACACAAAATAACTCTCATTTTTGCTCTCTCAGCAGGGCGGAGATGCCTTTATAAACTCTCTTCCACGAACCCAGTGCAGTAGAGGGCCAAAACTCCTTTTACAAGTAGAGAACATTGACTGATTTTTTTCCACATTGACTCATTTTTCTCCATGCTGGAGAAGGCAGAGAACCTAGCTAGAGTCCTTTTTCTCCTTCCTAGAGAAGGTATAGAAGCTTGAGGACGGATTAAGAAATTTCTCTCCCTAGAGAGCTCCCACAAGACTCACAAAAGCCACAGGAGGAGTAAGCGTGCAGATAGCTTGGAGCAACCTTGTGATCTCCTTCACACTAATTCTCGCTCATGCACAAGACCACCTTCTCCTTTCTCTCACAAATCCTAATTTTATTTTAAAGCTCCCTCTTAGTGTTCCTCCATTAGTCACATTCCTCTCTTCACATCTCCTTAGAAAAGGTTAAATAAATTGCCTGTATAATAGGCTTCAAAAAATCCTAAAAATTCAAGTTAGTTGTCACTATTCAAACAGTATGATCCAAGCTCGTACAATATGATCAATACAAAACTAGTCTTATCATGTATGAAGTAAATAGTCGTTCAAACAAACTATTAAATTTATATGAATATATTATATAGTACAATTCGTAGATCGTCGAGTATGATCTATTTAAGTTTCTCGATTTGTACTGTTGACCTATAATCTACATCCAAATAGAAACAAACACAAGAAATTAAAAAAAATGCATAAATGATTACCTTGAGTAAATCTAAAACTGTATATATGGGGTGTAATTTTAGTAGCAATAGACCTAGTGAGTGGTTTGTGACTTAATTTGAGATTTACCCCTAGAGATAGAATATGCAATGAGCATATACATGAAAATATTGGAGTACCTCCATTGGATGATGAGATTAGAGAGTGTCACCTTAGATGTACCATGGTGTATGCTTTTTGTTGATGATATTCTATATTTTGATAAGACTAGAGAGGGAGTTGAAGGTTAACTCAAATTATGGAAGTCAATTTTAGAATATAAAGGATTCGCTTTAGTAGATCTAAAATTAAATATATAGAGTGTAATTTTAGTAGCAATAGACCTATTGAGGGGATTGTGACTTTGTGCGATCAAGTAATTAGTAAAATTACACATTTTAGATATCTTGGATCTTTTATTTAGAGTGATGGTGAAATAGAAGGGGATATTATAATCACAATTCAGGTGGATGGTTGAAATGGATGAATGAATTGGGCTTGTTGTGTGATAGAAAAGTCCCCTCAAACATTAGGGAAAATTCTATAAGATGGTGGTGAGATCTGCAATGCTTTAGGGTGTCAAATCGTGCTAAATAAAAGAGAAGCATAATAATAAGTTAAGTGTTGCAGAGATGAGGTTTCTTAGGTGGATGAGTGACTTTACCCCTAGTGATAGAATTTGGAATGAGCATATACATGGAAATGTTGGAGTACCTCTAGTGGATGATGAGATTAGAGAGTGTCGCCTTAGATGTACTTTGTTATATGCTTTTTGTTGATGATATTCTACATGTTGATAAGACTAGAGAGAGATACCATACGACTGATTGATGCCATCGATAAATAACTATAAGCACCGATATTTTTTGGCGATTAACTGACGGTATCCGGCGGTAGTACGGTGACACGCCGGCCCTCATACTGCTGGTAATTCCTTTAGTTGTAACTGTTGGTATGTCACCGATAAATAGTACCGGCGGCTTACCGCCAATCACTGTCAGTATTTTACCATCAGTGGTTAATGGTTGGACAGCCGCCGGTGAAACAGCGGCGGTGATCGGCGGGGCGGTCAAACCGTAGGATGGTAATAGGTGGCATAACGGCCAGAAAATCATCGGTGCAAAAAACTACCGGTAAAACACCGCCGGTAATAGTTTCCGACAATGTTATTTTTGTCAGTGTAAGAAACACCGAAAAGCTGTCAGTTTTTTGCAGAACCACTGGAAACCATTAGTTAATCGTCGGTCTAAGCTGCCAGTAATCAATGTATTTCATGTAGTGAGTTAGCCAACTTCAACCGTTGCCTAGTGGTCGTAGAAATCTTCCTGCCAAACCTTGAATCAGAAATCTAGTGGCATCACCACTCGAGGATCCTGTACTGGAAGAGGGAGAAGAAGAAGACTTAGGAGAAGAAGAAAATATAGAAAGAGAAGAATACCTTGAAGGGGGGGAAAACATTGAAGAATATATGAAGGAAAATTTAGAAAAATCATCAAAAGAAATAAATGACACATTGGATGTGGAAGTCGTCTATACGGTGAGACATACCAAAGCCGATGATGAGGCCTACTACGATGACAATGAAGGCGATGATCGTTGGCAACCTTAACCTAGGCAAGCACACCGACATCTCCACAAAGTTATGTTCACCACTAACGGAGGTGGTCATTCCTAAGCAGAAGATGAAGTGGAGGAAGTAGAGGGGAATTCCCTTGATGATGAAAATTCCATACTCACCGACATGAGAAGGCAGATAAGGCAATAGATGAGAGCCAAAGATAGATAAATCTCTTAGTTAAATGAGAAGATGATTGAGATGATGGCTTGGATAGGGGAAATGATATAGATGATGTAGAGAAATAATGTAGTTGGTCTTATGCCTAATCCCCCTACGGATTCTCCAAACTTCTAAGTTCCACAAGTATCAAGAGTACGAGGAGCTCCTGATGATGGTTGTGAAGCACACAATATTACCCACCAACCCACTCCGCAGAATATTGTAAGTACTTTCAAACCTGTGATTGCTACACAATTGGAAAGAATTATCACTGAGAAAATCAAGGCTATCATAGCTCTTCATCAAGCATAGAAATTAGTGGGCAAGGATCATATGTACCCTATTGAATACAACCAAGTGCCATATCCAAAAGGATATGTTGTACCAAAGTTTAATACTTTCAATGGAACTAATAACCCCTGGCAGCACATGGCACAATTTAAGGCAACTTGTGGGAACATAGGGGGTAACGACGCCTTACTCTTTCGACAATTCATCAGCAGTTTAATAGCAATTTCTTTCGAATGGTATGCCAAACTACCAAATGATTCTGTAAAAATATTTGCAGAGTTAGAATCTATATTCGTGAAGAGATTTGCCAGCGCAACAAAGAAGATCACTATCACTGACCTCACTCTAGATAAAAGAAAAAGGGAATAATTAGTGACTAAATATATCACTCACTTGCATAACTTTAGTTTGAAATATGAGCAATAACTTGAAGAGGAGCATGCTGTTCAATTATTAATGGGTAACAATGATGACAAGATGAAACCCTTCCTTTGCATGGCTATAATTACCGAATTTCAAGACCTACTGGATAGGGTGGCCAAGTTAGAGAAACTACACTTATCCAGATTAGAAAGTCATTTTGATAAGCATAATAATGCTAAAGCCTCAGGTGTTAGAAGAGGTGAGGTCGAATGTACATTCTTCTCTAGAGCTGATAGAGAAAAGTAAGTGATTTATAATGTAGACAAAAACAAGCAACCAATACAGTATGAAGAAAAGCCCAAGAATGCCTACAACCGTAATCCCCGACCGAAGCTGATACTTGGGGGAAACGATAAACCACAAACTTATTAGGGTGGTGGAGAACGTGCAAGACAGACGATATACTTGTGATAAAACATTCTCATCCCTTAAGGAAAAGATGAATAAGGAATATTCATTTAAGAGGGAGAGTATCACCAAATTATTTTGATATGCATTTAAAGCGGGCTTAGAACTGCTTGAATGAAAGAGGCTTGAAGAGTCAAAACATATTGGTGATCCAAATTATTGCCCATACCATCGAGTAGTTAGCTATCCTATCAAAGATTATTACATCTTCAAACATTGGATGGAAAGAAAATATTGAAGGGGAGAGCACACATTATCAGATAATATATTAACTCATCACAGGAAAGAATCAACTAGGGTGATTACATCCCCTTCCACACCCCCTATTGAAGAAAGAAGAAATGAAAAGAAGCAAGCTCAAGAAGAGCAGTGGGAGACTTCAGTCTCCAAGATGACATTGAAAATGTTAAAGCAGCTTGAAGGAGTTTTGTATGTAAAATGGAAGTCACCTATTGAGCTAATGATAGATTTGAAGGCTTTGCCAGTGATACGACCTTCTACTTCAAAATAACCCCCCAACCAAGCTAGTTCTTTGAAGACTGGAAACATGAAATTTTCCAAGAAAAAGATCAAGTTGAAGAAGCCCAAGGAGAAAATAGATTATAATATCTTATCCCATCTGAGAAAAATTCTGGTGCAACTCAGCATTTACGATGCTTTAATGATGTCTAAGGACCTTCAGAAGACTCTGATTCAGGTTGTCAAAGACCCCGAATGGTACGAGACATATTTTGCTGAGCGTAATATGACGGAGTTCTTATAAACTCAAAATGAGTCATTTATCACTTTCACTGAAGAAGATATGATGCTCAGAATAGCAGATCATAATCGCCCTATGTATGTTACTGCAGAAAGTGATGGGATGATGATTAGTTAAATCTTGATAGATCCAGGATCATTCATAAATCTAATGAGCTAGAAAGCACTACTATCATTATGCCACAATGTGGAGCACCTTGGATCAGATAAGCTAATGGTGCATGGCTTTAATGAGAAGGGGCAGAAGACCCTAGAATCATTTACACTCTCTCACACACATTTGCATAACTTCATACATATGCCAAATTTTATGTGATTGATGTAGATACGGCCTTTAAAGTGCTCCTCGATCATCCTTGGATGCATGAGTATGGCATCGTCCCATCCATACTACACCAATGCATGATGTACCTCAGGGATGGAGAAGAATTCAGGATCTATGGTGATATCCAGCCCTTTGCAGTTCATGAAGTGAAGATATCTGAAGATGCAAATTATTTCATTCCAAAGAAGCTGAAGCCATCGAGCTCTCTTTATGCTCAAGCATCAGACCTAGAAACTGCAAAGCAACATAAACATGAAAATAATAAGAAGCAGGTGGAGAGAAAGAAGGTAACGATGACTCTTCCCAAAGCACCGACCATTCTTAAAGAAAAAATATACATACCTCACCTAGGGAGCGACACGAATGAAGATGATTTCACACATACCAAATCTCAGAGGGTATGCCAGTCAACGACCAAATTGAGTAGGGAAGTTGAATACTTAAATAAACATTATGACTATGACTATATCTACATAAATACAGTGCATGTTGTATTCTTCAGAAGAATATATAACCTACCAATTTTAGATTGTGTACTCGTAGTCGCACATATTCTCTTGCTACACTTCAAAGAAGTTTTTCTGTGAGAGGTGAATAATGTTAAAGAGCTCACGACAATCTATGTACCTCCCCCAAAAGGAAAGGGTGGATCAGCAAGTTTATTTTATTCAATCAAAAAACTCAAAGAAAAAGTAAATCATGACTTGTTCCGTACACTCGTCGATTCCAGAGAATTAGTACCTATGAGATTTCCTAGATATAATATCAAAAATATTCAAAGAATGTAACGTAATGAGATAAAACTTGTTTCTCCAAACAACAAATTCATTTCTGCTTGAGCCTATGGTATCAAAGAAATCCCCACTCAATAAAGAAGAAATATATTTTTGTGAAAAATGTTTTAGAATTCATCATAATGAAGTACCCCCAAAAGGACATTTGCCGAGAAATCACATGTGGGGAAATCAAATCCGATAACGAGGGTGATGAGGAGACATATGAAGTTGACTAATATGATGAACAACACATAGAAGCCAAGCCCGCATAAAAAGAACTTTAAGATGTTGGACAGGCATCCACTATGGATGAACTAAAAGAAGTCAACTTGGGAACTGAGAAGGATCCTAGCCTAACCTTCATTAGCTCCCTATTACCATAACAGAAAATATAAGAAATAAAAGAACTCCTCTATAAATTTAGGGACTACTTTGCCTTGACATACACTAAAATGCCTGGCTTATCCCCTAATTTGGTAGTTAACTGATTAGCCATCAAATTAGATGCTGCACCCATCAAGCAAGATCCAAGAAGAATGAGATTAGAGATTAAAGAATAGGTGATTGTAGAAATAAAGAAGCTCATAGAAGTGGGCTTCATCTGAGAAGAAAAATATGCCGATTGGATCGCTAATATTGTCCCTGTGAAAAAGAAAAATGCACAGATTCGCATCTGTATCGACTTTCGGGACCTCAATAAGGCGTGTCCAAAAGATGATTCTTCCAACCCTGTATCCAAACTACTGGTGGACAACACGTCAAAGTTTGGCATGTTCTCATTTATGGATGGATCGTCAAGATACATTCAAATCAAGATGGCGTCCAAGGATGAAAAGCATACATTGTTCAGAATGCCCATCGATATTTATTGCTACACGTTTATTCCCTTTGGCCTGAAGAACATCGATGCCACCTATTAGCAGCAATGAAGTGAATTTTTGATGAGTTAATACACGTGAAGGTCGAGTTCTATATGGATGACCTTATTGTCAAAAGCATGGATAGAAAAAATCACCTGGATGACTTAAGAATTTTTTTTAAAAGGATTAGGAAATATGATCTAAATATGAATCCTCTCAAATGTGCTTTTGGGGTCTTCTATGGCCAATTCATAGGGTAAGTTTTTCGTTATCAAGGAATCGAGATTGACCCCAACAAAATCAAGGAAATTATGGAGATGCCACCACCAAGAAACTTATGACAAATTTGCTCATTACAAAGGCAACTAGCTTTCATTTGGCAGTTCATATCGAGTCTGTCAGGTAGGTGCCATCCATTTTCAAAGCTAATGAAGAAAGAAGTCCACTTCAAATGGGACGAACAATGCAAGGAAGTATGTGATAGTATCAATAAATACTTGTTAAATCCTTCCATTCTAGCAGCGCCAATTATGGGGAAACCTTTTATACTGTATATGGCAGCACTAGAAGAGTTCCTCGGTGCACTATTGGCCCAGCATAATGAAGAAGGTAAAGAGAATGTGCTCTACTACATCAGTTAAAGGTTGATCGGAGCAGAAGTTTAGTATTATTCATTTGAGAAGCATTGCCAAACACTAATTTTTTTAGTTCAGAAACTCTGTCACTATATGCTTTCTCACAGAATTATCCTAATATTAAATATCGATCTGTTGAAGTTCTTGATGATGAGACTAGTGTTGAAAAGTAGCCTGGCTGGTCGAGAATATTGTTACTGCAATTTGACATCACATGCATGCCACTAAAGGCGGTGAAAGGGAAAGCCATGGAAGACTTTCTCACTACACATCCAATCCAAGCAGACTCTTCACTCAATGATTATTTTCTAGATGAGCAAATCATACAGGTTGAGGAAAAGAATAAATTACAATTTTGGGAGATGTATTTTGATAGGGCTTCCTTATTTAAGCCTGCCTGACCTCTAAAGATTGCAAGACCCCATGCTGCATCGGTCTCATTTTTATAGCACCTGACGAAGGTATAATGAGATTTTCATTCCGTTTGACTGAACCTTGGACCAACAACGAACCCGAGTATGAAGCTCTAATAGCAGGGCTAGAGATTGCAATTGATGTCAGAATCCAACATCTCAAAGTTTTATGTTATTTTTAGCTTGTTATAAATTAGGTTCTCGATATTTACAAGGTTGGCAAAGTTGAATTGGCACATTATCACCAGCGAGCCCGTGAGCTCATAAAGGAAGTACCAAATGTTATAATAGCTCAAGTTCTTTGAGGACAAAAAGCTAAAGTAGATTTTCTAGCTAAAGTAGCAAAGGATGTGGAAAATACTGACGAGGATATGCTTATACCAATCATGGTTCAGGGCTGTCGAATCTTAGAGCCATCTATCTTATAATTTTCATAGGTAGAGGGAATACCAGATTCAAGCCAGCAGGAAACAACACTAGTTGATCGTCAATCTCCCCATAAGTTTCTCTTGAAAATCAACCATAAGAATGCCATAAAGTCAAGAGATGTAAAACCAGCAGATGCTCAGAGTCGTGGCTACATTACTTAGACATTAAGGAAGAAGATGATTGGAGGAAACACTTCATCGACTATTTCAAAGAAAGCAAACTCCCAATGGATAAATCTCTCATCGCATAGATTTGAAAGAGAGCATTACAATATACGTTCGTCAATGATATGCTATATCATCGACTTTTCGATCAAATATAGCTTTGGTGCCTAGGGACCAACGATGCTGATAAAATTGTACCATAAATCTATGAAAGACTTTGTGGATCACATCAGTCAGGTCCCAAAATGGCTGTTAAAATAAAAAAAATGGGTTACAATTGGACAAAAATGGTAATAGATTATATTAAACATATCAAGAGGTACCTTAAGTATCAAATCCATAGTGATGTTATAAACCAACTACTAAATCTATCGCATCCAACAATAGTGTCCTAGACTTTTGAATGTTGGGGCACTGATATAATTAGGCCACCAGATCCTCCATCATCAGTGGGACACCGCTTCATTTTGGCGGTACTAGATTACTTTTCTAAGTGGGCAGAGGATGCTCCATTCAGGGAGGTCACATTCGAGCATGTGATCAATTTCTTTACCCATAATGTTGTCTACAGATTTGGTGTACTACGTTGTATAATCTCAGACAATGGTACCACATTCAAAAGAACAAAAAATTATAAGTTCATTGATCGGCATATAATTATTTGGCGATATTCATCCATATACAATCCAAGGGAAAATGGCTTGGCGGAAGCCTTCAAAAAGACGTTACTGAAATTATTGAAGAATATCTTCATCAAGAATAGGAAGGAGTGGCATACAAAGATGGTAAAGGCACTATGGGAGTATCATACTACTTATAAGATGCCAACCAAAGCCACTCTTTATTTATTGATTTTTAGAGTTGAAGTAGTATTGTCATTAGAAGTTGAACTACAGTCACTCAGCGTAGCAATCTAGAATGATCTCACTCAAGAACAAAATGATTACCTGAGAATGAAAGATCTTGATGCACTTAATGAACTTAAGTGACAAGCTCAACAATACCTGAGAATTTACTAAGGAATAATGGAAAAAATCCTTTGATCGTATGGTGTGTTCTTGGGCATTTCAAGAAGGGGAATTGGTTTTGGTGTTGAGAAAACCAATCATCCCACACCAAGAAATTTGTGGCAAATTTGTATCTAACTGGGAGGGCCCCTTTATCATCAAGAATGTATTTCAAAGAGGAGCTTATCAGTTAATTAACCTGGAAGGTTAGAGACCTATGCCGCTAATCAATGTTCGATATCTGAAGAAATACTACACATGAAATCGCCCAAGAAAATGTTATATCCAATGTGTTATGTATTATATACATGTTTTCTATCACATACGTATTTTATATTTTTAAATTCTCTTATATAGAAAGAATGTATTTTAATACCCCCCATCAGACTTGGGCCGTTTTAAAATAATTATTCAGGTCAACATCACATAGTGTGTTGAGATCCCTAAATAAATATTTAAAACCTCAAAGATAAAAAGCCAATTCATAATATCCCTGTAAGGCAGGAAATATTTTAAATATTTATTTGGGTAGACATCATGCTATGTGCTGAGATCTCTAAATAAATATTAAAATCTCAAAGTTTTAAATTTATTCCATTATAAAATGTCAATATAAGATAAGGGATATTTTAAATATTTCAGGTCGACATCATGCTACATGTGTTTCGGATCTATGGTTTATGATTTTGATGATAAAAAACATTCCTTATTTCTCTACGATTGCCTTATGTGCTAACGTTTCAGGTCCACACGATCAGACTGCAATTTGGAACCAGCTCAAGATTGGGTATACTAGGTCTGTGTCAGTTTGTAATCTTTTTCCTTTCTTGAGTCTGTTGTATTTGGTGTGGCATCTGGTGTTTTGTAACTTGGAAGATTTTTTGTTGTTCCCTAAAAGATTTCTATTTTTGGTAATATTGGCCGGGACAATATTTATATTATCCTGGACGATATGTCCAAAATCAGAGACCTGAATTAGGGCATCCTCATTAAGGCAGCCGTCATAAACACATCGGCCTGGACGATACTTAAGGCAGCCATCATAAACACATCGGCCTGGACGATATTCTCAATTCAGAAAGAGTCAGCCGCCATAATCAGTTTAGGTATTCTTTCTTTTAGGAAATTGGCTAGGATGGTATTTATATCGTCCAGGACGATCTAACTCAATCATACCTAAATTGATCTGGTATTATTTGGAAATCATTAATGGCTAATTGATACGATCACATCATCCGGGACGATCTTATGATCAGCCAAGACGATGTCCTGGACGATTGACTTCATCCAGCACCAAATCAGGGCGATGATCAGGACGATTAAAATCGGTTTTAAACTAATCGGCCGAGATGATCGTGAGATCTGCCAGGATGATATAACCAATTTTCTTCTTATTGTCCCAAATCATCCCAGGCCGTTGAGCTGAATTTGAACTAATCGGCTAGGACGATATGCTTATCATCCTAGATTATAATATTGGCAACTTGCATTAATGAGCTCGTTTTGAGAGCTTCTATTTAAGCTATGGCATGACAACTTTTGTAAGCATCTTTGGCAGCCATTGGAGCTTCGTTCTTGTGGGGGAGACTTGAAGAGAGATCTTGAATGAGAGAGAGGAAAGGGTGGAGTTTGTGAGGGAGAAGAACCTGTGAGGGGGAGGAACTCAAGGGAGTGTGGAGGGGATTCCACACTGTAGCTCCGGTGAACTCGCACCTTAGTACCATCGGATTCAAGGCTTGTCTCGAGGTAAGTTCACCAAAGAAGAAGATCTCCTTGGTGTCAAAGGACCCGGCGACTCCGCCGCACCGGGGAAGGTGGAAGTGATTTTGTAAGGGCTTCTCCGCCTAAATGTGGGAGCTAAAGGAGAGACACTTGTTTTAGTGCAATACTTGGAGGGTGCCTCCAAGGAGTGGACGTAGGTCAAGGTTTGACCGAACCACTATAAATCCGGTGTATTCTTTTCTTATTATCGCTCCGTATTTATTTTTCTTCCGCACTTTGTTTGTGGTGATTTTGGTTGGAGTTTTATATTTGGTTTTAAAGTTTTCCAATTCACCTCTCTCTTTGTTAGCCTTGGGCCAGTTCATAAGGGCTTAACATCCTTAATAAACTTTCAAGTGTCATCTGAGCACTTTCAACATGCCGAGATCCCCAGAATAAATATTTAAAATCATCAATTCAAATATTATCTTATGCTAAAGAATATAAGTACTTCTTTTTCAAATCATATACAGGTGATCTTTAAAAAATTCAAGACATCACCTTCTCCTACAAATAAAGATTCAAAAGTCAGGAAAGAGACTTTTGTGGCTACACACTCCTATAAATTGAGCCAAAAAAGTTTGAAGTTTTTCTACAGCCTGAAGATTAATGTTTGAATTGGTGCAAAAGATTGGATCTAATAAGCCCAAAAATGACTCGATCGCTGGTAGCTTTGTTTACTCAAGCACCATAAAAAAGGCTGTATAGCAGAACCACAACTTCTTCAACCCGTCAATAAAGATTATTGGGAAAATGAAGGTCAATTTGACTCAACCAGTTCAGGTGATCATAGTTTACAAAATTCTCCTAATTGACTAGAGAGTTAAAGTTCCAATAGGAAGGAGGTATCTTGAGCAACTACCAAATATTCGTAAGCACCAAAATCATCAACTACCAAGGAGAACTTAAAATATGCCAACTTCAATAAAAAATCAGCATTAGGAAATGTAATTCACATAGCTCAAGTCTGGAGCCTGAATGGGTGTAAGTGGTCGGATCCAACAAGCCTAAATATGGTCGGATCACTGGAAACTCCGCCTACTCAACAAACCATACGAAAGGCCGTAGTAGAGGAACCCCCATCTTAGTAATCAGAGGATGAAGAGCTGTTAATCCTAGCTCTTCTAATCTGATGAACTTAAGTTACTCATATTAAAGTCTTCTCAAGTGGTTAAGGTTCAAGATACTATCTACATTTGGTACTATCAATCAAGTTCAAATCCTACAAATCCTTTAATAAATCCACAAAGCACAAAGCGGGGATAGAAGGAATTTTTCTTCAATAACTTAGCCAAAGCACAAAGTAAAGGACTAAAGAAATTATCCCAAAGTTCACATAAAACTTAAGGCTGATTTAAGAGGATTATGTCATCAACAAGTACGTTATGCACAAAGCTCTAGACTGATGAATTCTCACCACATACCTGATATAAACCTGAATGGTTTAGGTCTCCAGTATTTACTCCTTCATCAAGCCTATCAAAATAAGAAGCGTAGGGTCCAAGGAATACATATCCCCTAACAAATCACTATTGATAAATTAGGTAGTCCTCCATCAATGTCCGCAGCATAAAGCACAGGGCAGAAGAAATCAAATCAGCAAGTAAGTTAATGCTATAAAAAGAAGAATCCTAAATGACATCTGTAAATGTCCCTAAAGACTGAGGGAGTTTTAAATATTTATTCAGGTCGACATCGTGCCACATGCCGAGATCCCTATATAAATATTTAAAATTTTATCAAGATACAACCAGATGATAGAAGAATATTGAGCATATACAGAAAGGCTATGAACTAAAGTGATCGTGGAGATTAAAGAGAACAAACATTGGTGATGCTATATACTAACATCAATATACATAATGATACTATAGAGAACTAAGTACAAAGTACTCTATCACTACCCCGTGGATCTCTACTTGACCAAGAGAAAATGTGTCAAATATATTGAAGATTTCAAGTGTATTCAAAGAGCTATGAAGACACCGAGATGGGCACTTTGAGATATGAAAATGAAAATATTATTATAACATCAAAACAAGTTTTTGGAGATCCACTAAACGAATTTACTTAGTGTGACATTCAAGCAAGCTTTTGGAGATCCATTAAATGAAAGCCCTAGTGTAACATCTAGAATAAATATCTATAGATTCATAGGGTCAATCAGTAGAAAATAAATTGGTTCACTCTAGCCGTGTACCACATTTATTGGGGTGCATTTATTGACCCATAATATATAGCCAAACTGAAACAAACAAAAGAAATTTAAAAAAAAATGCATAACTGATTACCTCTGCCTGATATCTTGACAAAATGATCATAAATCCTGCTCAAACCAGCAATCCATCCCTCTGTAGAGGCACCGAAAACATCCTCTCATGCATGCTCGATCGATCGAGCTCCTCGTATTGTTAAAATGAGAGCGAAGGCTCTCATTCACACTACTCCTTCCATTAACTCTTCACATAAACAGAACTCCCAAACTCTAACTTCCCCACTGGATACCCCTTCTCCCACACATCTCCCATAAAGCCTCCACTTCCTATAGCCTCCCGTCTGACCGAACCCAAAACCCAGCTCATCTCCCTCTAGGAATTCTACACCTCCTCTTCTGAAGCCATACCTACCCAGCCCAATCTTCTCTAAAGCTCATCATCTCCACGCCTCATCTCTCCTGACCAAGCTGACTCCACCTCTTCAAGACGACAACAAAGCCTCCATATTGATCTCTACCTATAGTCACTCTTCTCCTCTCCAATCAAATCCCGACCACCCTATCTCTCTTAGCTCTAGGCCGAATCACATAGACATGATCCTAGACTACCTAGCCAAAACCTTCTCATCTGACATCGCCCTATTTCCTAAGCCATTAGTTAGAGAAATAAAGAGAGAGAGAGAGAGAGAGAGAGAGAGAGAGAGAAAGAGAGAGAGAGGGAGAGAGAGAGAGAGAGAACCTTCTTCCTTAACTCCACCTACCCGAGCCGCTTGTTATTATTATTATTATTATTATTATTATTATTATTATTATTATTATTATTATTATTATTATTATTATTATTATTATTATTACTATTATTATTTAATTATAATTTTTTTAGTAATAATAATTAATTATAATTATTATAATTAATTATGATTACTTATTATAATTATAATTACTTATTTTTAAATTGTAATTAATTATCATTATTTTTAATTAATTATAATTAATTAGTATAAAAATGTAATTTTGTGCACCTCATCGTCACCCTGCCACATTCGTAAAGGTATGAAACTCTTAACTAAAAAATGCTTCTCTCGTGGTTTACAATGGGCTAGCAAACCCCCTACACGCTCACATAGCATAGTAAAGAGGAAAACTGACACAACAACGAGCCAGCAAATCCCCTACTAGCTAATGTTGCAAAGTAAGGAGGGAAACCAACATGATGCTTATGGCAAGGGGGATAAATATAATAATAATTAGTACCTCCAAATGCTCACGTACTAAAGAGTGGAGAAATAAAATTGTGCTCTCTAATAATGAACCTAAAAAAACCCCTTAGACGCTCATGTAGCAGGCGGGGATAAAAAAATGCTACTGCGATGTCATTTGACACTTACCTGTTATGAATGAATGAGATTATCCTTTAAACTATCAATTTTACATCAAATCCTTTGTCAAATAATTAACTAATACTTAACAAGTTATGCTTTAAACCATCAATTAACAAAACATTTTAATCATAAAGTTTTTAGAGTTTCCAATTATGCATTCTCCCACTACTTTCCTATGATGTTGTCTCCTAATGTCACTTTTCCTCCTGACCTGGCTCCTGTGAGATGAACTACTTTATATCACCAGTCAAATGCCTTGAGTAGGCACTTTCTAGGTATCACATGATCTTGCTAGGTCTTTTATGAGATTATCCTTTCAATGTCATCTAAAGGATAGATTTGGGAAACCAAGTGAAATTGGGTTCCTCCTTATACATGAATGAATGAGGTGTATGCATGTTACACTGTGATGAATGTAATTTAGGCCTCAACACTTGATATGTCCTATGGAAGATAGTGCAAGTGTGGGCTATCTATCTTAATATGCCACAAGAGTAACACCTAAAAGTAGGGAATGTGTTTACTAACCTATCTGCATGTAACGATATTAATATCTTGGTGAACCTAGTGTACGTTTTAGACAGTCTTGCTAGGTTTCATACAAAAATATTCATAGTCATGAAAATGAATATTTGAGCTAGACTGTTTAACTTCATTGGTTCTCTCATAGGTGATACACACCCAATCCCAAATTTTTTTCCCTGATAGTGCATGTAGAAACTCGCATATAATCTTAGAATTTTAAAGCACAAACGAAATAATTCAAACACTTAGCATTTAATTGTGCATGTTCCCTATCCTTATTGCTCTATTCTTTAATGGGAATATCAGTGTTAACACTATTAATAATATGAGATGGAGGTCAGTAACTTGTTTGAATCATATGCCAAATTCTATAGAAATTGGATTGTAGAACTATAGACATGTGAATTTTCCATAAATCAAATGGGATGTTTTCAAAAAAAGGTGGGCTGGTTATTGAATAACCCTCTATAGTGTTACAATTATCAAAATGTGTCATTAATCATTTTTCTCAAGGTTTTCTAAAATACTATTTTTGAGATCCCACTTTGATACCACTTGAAAGTTTATGATATGCCATGAGGGGAGTGAATTAGGTTTTTTTTTTTAATAATCATAAACGGGAGTACTAATGTTTTTGTAGATTTTTCAAACTTTTGAAATATACAATTTAATTTCACAATACAAAAGCTAATAATTTTAAAAATAATTTTAGTGGTGATGATGAAATTCTAAATTACACAACAAAATATTGATCTTGAAAATTAACTAAGAAGTTATAACGAAAATGAAGTGCAAAAGTAAAATATAAAAAATAAAATCAGAAACAACATACAAGATTTTATAGTGGTTTGATCAAACCATGACGTACATCCACTCCCTGGAGTCCTCCACTTTGAGTATTGCACTAACACAAAGTGACTCTCTTTCTGCTCCCTTAACAAGGTGGAGAAGCATTTACAAATTCTCTTTCACCAACCTGATGTGGTAGAGGACCATAAATCCTTTCATTGGAAGAGAATCTTAACTCTTTTTTCTCCCTCCTAGAGAAGGCAGGAATGTACACTCCTTTTTTTTCCTCCTAGAGAAGGTAAAGAACCTCAAAAATTGACTAAGAACCCTCTCTCCCTAGAAAGCTCCCATAAGACTCGCCAAGGCCACAAGATGAGCAAGCGTGCGACTAGCCCTGAGCAATTGTGTGGTCCCCTTCACACTACTTCTCCCTCACGTTTATGCTCACTATCTCCTTCCTCTTACAAACCCTAATTTTCTTCAAAAGCTCCCTCTTAGAGTTCCTCCTTTGGTCATGTTCCTCTCTTCACATCTCCTTAAAAAAGGTTAAAGAAATTAATTTTATATTAGGCTTTTAAAAACCCTAAAAATTCAAGTTGGTTGTCAATGGTCATATAGTACGATCAAAGTTTGTATAATACGATCAGTTCAAAACTAGTCATGTCCAGTACAATTTAAATAGTCGTTCAAACAAACTATTCAATTTATATGAACATATCGTTTAGTATGATGCATAGATTGTCTAGTATAATATGTTTAATTTCCTCTATTCGTATGAGATGATTTCTAGGTTGGAAGAAATTTATCTATATCACTTGTACAGTACTGTTCTAATTGTATAGTATAATTAGTTATTTTTTAGGCAATAGTCCAATACGATATGACTATCATTTAGTATGAATAGTTCAAAAAATTGCTGCTTAATTTGGTATGATTTTCTAAATGACCAAATTCAGCTATGCCAGTCATTTTGTATGATCATCGTCGTACAGTATGATTAGGTCAAAAGTTATGATTTCATTTGGTATGATCTCTAAGACAACCATATTTCATCCCTGTCAATCATCCAGTACAATCGACATCATATAGTACGATCGATTATAATTAATAAAACCATTATTTGATTGACTAATCATGGGGTAAATTTTAGCAAGATTTTAAAATTTTGTGCAATACAATTTGTATCATACAATAGGATTAGTTTAAATTATCAATTTTAAAATCTTAGATTAATCTTGTGGGTAGGGTTTTGATCATGAAATGAATCATACAGTACAATTAATTTATTCAATCATTCTTTGAAACAATTTATATTAAAATATGATTTTCATTCGTACAGTATGATAAGTTCATAATTTTTTTTATTTTTTGAAACTTTTCTCTCCCCATGTGTGTGTTTGCACGTCTACCCAATTGTACTCACTCTAATGTGGTCTGACTCAATAAAATAGAAAATTAAAGAAAATAAAAATACAGACTCTTTGGACTTGACATCCAAACCTACTTATTCTTGAGTCTTTGGTCTTCTTGAGTATTATACATGCAATCAATTGTGCACAAAATCAATAATATCCAACATATGTTCTGAGAATATATAATATAATCAATAGGGTTTATCATCATCAAAATCATTGGCTAGGGATCCTAGATTTGCAACAATTAGACCTCATCACACTTACATCTAAAGTCATGAAAACCATAACACTGAAATAGCTCTCCATTGAAATACAGAATGCCATCCAATAACCACAATCAAACTAACTAAGCCATCTCAAAAATACTACATAACTAACATCATAGAATATAACCCATTAATAAACTAGGAATGGAAAATCATGATTAAGGTGGACCATAACTAGAGAAAAACAAAAGAACATCCTATAAAAAATGAGAAAAGCCATAAAATTTTTAGATAAGCCAAACCTGTTTTATCTAAATTAACCATTCCCATATATAGCTGAGGTAAAGCCAAATTAGGGAAATTATGGGAATAATATAACTATCACCCATGTTTGGCAAGCTAGTCAGCATAGCAGTTTCACTTCAAGATAAATATGAGTAAAATAATACTTGAACTTGCAAATATTCTGTTTAATCTCTCTAGTAAGATAAAAATTTTTAGGATTCATAGAAGCATTGCCATTAATAAAATGAAGTCACTATAAAAAAATTAGTTATTTAGTAGTAAAAGCATAGCATCAACCTCCACCAAAATGTCTTTAATTTCCCAAGAATAATAGAAATGGAGCCCATAAGAAAGAGCCCTAAGTTCTCCAATAATCACAGAACAAAGATTTAAAGCACCAATAAAGCACAGTCACATTACCTAAATTATCCCTATTAATCTTACCACACTTGAAAGATAGATTATTAATAAAACCATCAATGTTTATCTTCACAAAAAGGAAGGGAGGGTTTAATTCCACACACAATCCTTCCCTTCCCATCATTCTCATTATTTCTAAGAGAAATACCAAAATTCTGAGCAATAAGCTCACAATTCTTAAAATAACTACCAGCTATTAGGTTAATAAAAAAAATTAAGAACTTTATCTTTCATTTTAGAAATAAAACAACTAAGTCCATCTTAATGTTCATATGCTTCGAATCTCTAATTCCTTTCCATACAAAGAAACTATATTATAAGAATAGGAATTAAATTCATGATGCAACCTTTAATAGGAGAAAACCAAGCTTGCATTATAGAGAAAATATCACTATCACTATTGAAATTATATTTGTTAAACATCTCATGAAAATATCTCTACACTTTAACAGTTATAGCTTCATTCACAAAAACATGATTCAAAGATTCAATCTAAAAACAACATTGATATTTAGAGGGAATATGAAAACCTTTTTTAATTAAAAGAGAATTAATAGGAAGCATTTTATGTAAAATTCTCTAAACTAAAGTAAAATATAATGTAGGTATGTTTTAATTTCAAATAGCATCAAATTGAGAATATTTCTAATGAATAGTTCTAATAGAATTCCAAACATTCTTAATAGCAAAGTTGCTAAAATTAGACAACTTAAACAAAATATGATCCTCATTTATCATTAGTATTGGAATCAGCATAATTTTATCAACTAAAATTTTGAGAACAAAATCCAATAATTTATTAGCATTCCATTTATTTTCATTAATGAAACTATTTTTTTTTTTTAATAGAAGCAATAGAATGAGTGTGTAAATACTTATCAATAGAATAAGACCGCATCCAATCATCTTGCCAAAAGAAAACATTACCTTGACCAATACCCCATTTAATGTTCTCCCCGGCCTCCCACTTGGTGGAGCAAAGCCTTTTTCACGTTAGAGAATAAGACCCTTTATAGTGACATAAAGTGGGTGACTTCCAAGATAGTACTAGTTCATCATGAATTTAACCCAAAATCTTTTATTGGTTCTAAAGGAAAATAACAATTTATGAGAGAATTAAAGAATAAACCATATCCACAGCACTTTTACATCAAAGCCTCCCGTCATCAACAGAACCACAACTTTTCTTCCAAGAGGTTTAAGAAATAAAAGAGTTAATAATCTTAGATCCCTAAAAAATGTTATTAAAAAGTTTCTCCATGTGTTAACAAACAGTCAAAATAAGTTGAATAGTATGAAAAATATAGATAGGTAAGGTACAAAGAACACTTTTGATAAGAACTAACCTACCATGTAATGAAAAAAATTGAAAACCTGGGCAGATAATTTTCTTTGAATTGAAGCAATAATTTCCTTAAAAAGACGAGACCTTTTCTAACTTTTAGATAAAGGAGTCCAGAAGTACTTAATAGGGTAAGATTTAAAAGCAAAACTAAATTTATGATGATTATCATTAATTCTACTCTAATTCATTTATTTAGTAGTAATAAAATGACACTTATCTTTATTATTGTTCAAACCACTAGTTTTTGGAACTATAAAAGAAATTTAAAGAGGATATTGAGATTGTTTAAAGAACCTTTATAGAAGATGATAAAATCATTAACAAAACTAAAATGATTTAGGAGAAAACCACCAATAGTATTTGATAATAAAGCTTGGAATTCCGCCTTTAGAGATCATCCAAACCCCTAAATAAATCTTCAATCATAATAATAAATAAAGTAGGAGAAATAGGGTCACCTTGCCTTATGCCTTGAGAAGATTTAAAAAAATCATGGCTTTTACAATTGATGCTCACAAAGAAGAAAATAATTTCAATGTCATTCTTAATAAGCATAATGAAAGAAGAATTAAAACTATAAAGTGAAAAAAGCTTATAAAGAAAATTCTAGTTAAGGTTGTTATAAGCTTTATTAATGTCAAGTTTGAAAATAACATTATCCGCATTAACATCATGGATAATTTCTTGTTTAAGAGGCACATTATCAAAAATACCATGGCTTTTAATAAACCCAATTTAATAAGGGGAGAAAATTTTACAAAGAAAAAAAGCCAATCTTCCCACATTGATCTTACAGTATAATTTATTTAAGAAAGAACTAATACTTATAAGTCTAAAATCAACCAAAAAGTTATTGGCCTCATTTTTAGGAATTAAAACAATGTTAGACGAAGAAAACTTGGGATATGGAATCCCATTAAAAATTTTCAATCAACAGCCATCACATGCACTTTGATGATCTTCCAAGCTTTTTGAAAAAACTTAGTGAAACCATTAGGACCATCAACAGACTTTGAATTCATACCTCTTTTGGTATCAAAGATCTCTTTATCAGAGGGGTACTAAGTAAAAAATTGTTATCATCTTCATTAATTAATTTAGGGATGAAAAGGAGATTATGAATGGGATGAGGGATAAAGTTATTGTTAAAAATGCTTCTAAAATAATCAACCCCTTAAATAGTTATCAAGAATTCACTATCATAAGAAATACGACTAAGATTAGTGATTTTATGAATGTGATTCAAAGCCCATTTTTATTAGCAATATTATTAAAGAATTGAATGATCTAATCACCCTCCAAAAAAAATATAGAGGCAACTTTTTGTCTACAAAAAGTTTCTTCCTTCTCCTGTAACTAATACAATTCAATCTTAGATTTAATAAGAAGATGCAAATTACTACTAGAAGAATTATTCAATTAAAGATTTTCCAAATCATAAACATTCTTTTAAGCCACTATAATATTGGAAAAAATTTTGAAGATATTTATTCCACCATCTAAATTTTATTTCAACCTCTTCAATTTAGACCACAATCTAATAATACCATAAATGACATCATCAGGAAAGACTAGGGCATGCAAAATATTTTCAACAAGCTTAAAGAAAGATCATCTAAAAGCCAGATGTCCTAAAATCTGAAAGTAGACAACACAAAAACCTTAAGTAAATTAATGATAAGAAAAAGAGGAGAGTGGTCAGATATAGCTCTACTCATGTGCTCCACATAAGTCATGGGATAATCACTAATCAATCTACTAAAAAAGAGGATGTGTTAAGTCTTTACCACATGGTGGCTCTATTCAAAGTAAAGGTGTCCCAAGGGTAACCAATGTCACGCAAATTATTTTCCATAATCATTTTATTAAAATCATCCATTACTTGAGCATTAGGGGAGTTACCCCCAATCATTTCCACAACATTAGAAATCATATTAAAATCTCCAACACTAAGACACAAGACAATATAATTTAGAGAAAAATGTTAAAAGAGTTGCTAATTGCATGTTTAACATTCTTGCAACTTATATAGTTTTGATGATTCCAAATATTATTATTTTACGTGCAGTTATCTCCTAGCACTTTTTGGAAGATTTGCTTTTGCTCTTGTGTGGACTAACATTTTAGGACAATCAAACTCCAGACTAACGAAGACTTTAAAATCAAATTCAGCATGAGATACTTTATGATTTGAAGCTCATACTTTTCTTTTAAATAAAATTGAAAGGGAGTGATTGTAAATTGAGTTAATAAATACACACACACACTTATGGAGATCTTAAAAATTTTATACTGATCGTACGGGATGAATCCAATTCGTACGGGATGATCAAGTCAGTTATCTCTTTTAAAAAGAGTAATGGAACGAACAGGATTGTAGAAAATTTTTTCAAAGTTCTGATCCTCCAGGAAGAACTCAAATTCATCCCAGGATGACTTGGGCTCTGTAAAAAATTTCATTTAGATGAAATTTATATTCGTTCCAGGATGAAAAACCCTCTATAAAAATTTCATCCAAGATGAAATCAAATTCATCCCGAGACGACTTGGGCTCTGTAAAATTTCATTCAGACGAAATCAATGTTCGTACAGGACGATCTTCCCTCTATAAAAATTTTGTCCAGATGAATTGAACTTCGTCCCAGGAAGAAGTGAACCGACTCTAAAAAATTTGGCAACTTCCTGCAGTTTTTGGGAATTGACCTATGAAATAACCGTTCGTACCGGACGAACCTAGTTTGTTCGTGACGAACTGTGAGTACAAAGTCATTTCGTACCCATATACATTTGGTTCATTTCTAATGCATTTAAGTAAAATCATTCGGAATGATCCACGATCATACGGGACGATCCACTTGTAATAACTTAAATTTTTGCAGTTTTTGGACGGTTTTTCTTGTCTCTTCTATATATAGACCAATTTAGACTATCACCAAATTTTTTTGCCCATTGATCTTCATTCCTATTGAAAGAAGAGTCAAGGAGAGAGTGTGAGAGAGCGTTCGAAAGAAGATTCTTACTACTTGAGCGAGAAGGCTTCACTTGGTGGATTAAGGTAAGAGTCTATACTTTTGATTTGAGATTACTTCACTCTTTTCTTTGTTCCTTCTAGATTTATTGTGAGAAGATCTATCAAGGAGATCTGGTTCTCTGCCGACACTTGGAGAGTGTGAATAGTCGAAGGGTTCTCTGCCCACACTTGGAGAGTGTGAACAGCCGAAGGATTCTCTGCCTATACTTGGAGAGTGTGAACAGCCGAAAGGTTCTCTACCTACACCGGTAGAGTGTGAAAGGATGGACAATTTTCTGCCAACACTGGGGAAAGTGTAAAAGGACTTTGGTTCTCTGCCAACACTGGGGATAAGTGTAAAAGGATGACGATTCTCTACCGCAATGGGTAGTGATGGAAAGAGTTTTTGTAAAGGCTTCTCTACCTTGCTGTGGGTACTAAAGGAGAGTCACTAGTGGTATTAGTACAATATTCTGAGGGTGCCTCTAGGGAGTGGATGTAGGTCTGGTTTTAAATGAACCACTATAAATCTGGTGTCTTTATTTTCCTTCGCTGCATTTTATTTCTTAAGTATTTTTATCTTCTGGTTGAAAAACTATTTCTAGAAAAATTTACTAAAGTTATAATTTTTGTTTCTTAATTTCAAAAGAGGGTTAAATTTCTAATTACCAATTCACCCCCCCGCCTTCCTCTTGGTTAGCCGCTAGGACATAAACTTAGGTTTAACACTAATTCATAGTGACCAAGTTTCTACAAGTGGTATCAGGAGCGGTTGGTTCAAATCATTAAGTTTAGGACTACTTTTTAATTAACGTAGATAGCTACATTTTGGAACCAAAATACACTCTAAGGTTACTCTATAACTAACCTCCACTGTTTATAATATACCTTTTGATTTTAGAAAACACGCAATGGCCTACATTTGTGACAGTCACTTGATTATCATATGTGGATCTTAGGTCAGGAAAGGTATACAAAACCAACTAGATTAGTTGATGGAGTTAGAGTAGAAATACCTTTTGCAGACTGGATAGTAGAAGAACGTTACTTAGCACAACTAAATGCCAAATGCTTGAATAGTTTCTTTTATGCTTTAAAATCAGAAGACTACATGTGCGTTTCCACTTGCAAAAGTAGAAAGGACATATTAGATAGACTTTGTATAACATATGAGGGGACTAATGAGATTAAGCAATCTAGACTTAATATCTTGTTACATGATTATAAATTATTTTGCATGAAACCTAATGAATCCATTTCTGATATGCACACAAGATTCACGCAAATAGTCACCTCTTTGCATGCACTGGGTAGGGAACTAATGAATGCTAAAATGGTTAATAAAATTCTTTATTATTTACCTACTGCTTATGATGCTAAAATTACTGCAATTACAGAGTCCAAGGATTTAAACATTTACTCTATTGACAATCTTCTTGATTCGCTTATTGCTTACGAGCAATGAGTTAGCCAAAGAAAGGTTGATGCAGGTGAACCACAAAGGGCGAAGAACATATCACTGAATGTGGAAGAGTCTGAGAGTGAACACTCACAACCTGAGGATGAAGACGATATCGCATTGATGACTAGACAATTCAGAAGCTTTCTGAAGAGGAAGCAAAAGAGACGCAAGCAATGGAATAGAGGTAAATTCAATAGAAATGCCAAGGTTTCAAATTATGTTATTTGCTATGAGTACAGGAAACCTAGACATATAAAGACGGATTGCCCTAAACTCAAAGCCAATTCTAAAAAGGAGAAGGTAGAGGAGAAACCAACTGTAAAGAAGGGCAAAAAAAAGTTTCAAAGAGCTTTATGGGCGGACTCAGCTTCAGATTCATCAGAGACTGAAAAGGAAGAGGAAGTCATTAATCTGTGCTTAATGGCTGATAGTCTTGATCAGTCTGAGGTATGTGACTTAACTTATGATGAACTTTTTGAAGTTTATGAACACATGCATGATGCATATTAGAAAATAAAGAAAATGTCTGCTAGTCTAAGTTTAGAA
Organism: Dendrobium catenatum; assembly: GCF_001605985.2. Classification (NCBI taxonomy): domain Eukaryota; kingdom Viridiplantae; phylum Streptophyta; class Magnoliopsida; order Asparagales; family Orchidaceae; genus Dendrobium; species Dendrobium catenatum. The sequence goes on along the minus strand of NW_021476591.1, from coordinate 13,313 downwards.
TTTGAGGAACTATAAAAGAATCATGAAATCCTTAGGAAAGATCATACTTTAATTGATGACAAACATATGAAATTACTTGATGAGTTTGATGACTTGAATAAAAATCATTAGAATTTAAAATCATCCTATGCAGAATTTGAGAAAAATTTAAAAATTTTAAGGATGAATCAGAGAGAAAATAATATTGAGTAAATTATACAAATTAGATCTTGGAAGATATGAATTTATTTTATAAATAGAAGATAAAGGCTCTCGATGATAATAGGATACCCCCTAGACTTGAATATTTTATTAATCCTATTTTGTATCATAAATTTATACAATCCCTGAAAAGACAAATAAATGGTAGAAGACTTAGAAATCCTTTTCCAAAAGTCAAATATAATAATTGTGGATTGTTAAGACTTAGGAATTCTTTTTAAATGGGGTAATTCAAGCGGATATTTTTGTAGAACAACCTCCAGGTTTTGAAAATTCTAAATACCCAAATCATATTTTCAAATAGAAAAAGACATTATATTGATTGAAACAGGCACCTAGAGCTTGGTATAAGAGGTTGAGAACCTTCTTACTTGAAAGATCATTTGGAAAAGGAAGTGTGGATATAACTCTTTTTTGAAGAAATGTGGAAATGATATACTCATTGTTCAAATTTATATGAATGATATCATTTTTGGATCTTCAAATAAAAATCTTTGTGATGATTTTTCAAAAACAAATAGTAGTGAATTTGAGATGAGTCTAATGGGAGATCTAAATTACTTTCTAGGCTTTAGCATTAAGCAAATTGAGGAAGGTACATTTCTAAGTCAATCAGAGTATATTAAGGACATCCTCAAAAAGTATGAAATGGATAATGCTAAACCTATAAGTACACCAATGAGTTCCTCAGTTCAGTTGGATAAGGACCCTAAGGGAAAATTTGTTGATCAAAAGAAATTTAGAGGGATAATTGGATCTTTACTTTACTTGACTGCTAGCTGGCCCGATATCATATTTAGTGTTTGCTTGTGTGCTTGATTTTAATCAGATATAAAGAATCACATTTGACAGCAATGAAAATAATTTTAAGATATCTGTTAGGAACTTAAAACTTAGCAATTTGGAATCCTAAGTTTAGTACTTCATTTGAAATAATTTGTTATTCAAACTCTAACTTTGCAGGTTGTATGGTGGATAGAAAAAGAACTTCTGGAACATGTCAGTTCATTAGAAATTTTTTAGTTTTATGGTCCAGTAGAAAACAAAATTCAGTAGCCCTATCTACTGCTGAAGCTGAATACATTGCATTAGAAAGTTGTGTGGCACAAGTACTTTGGTTGAAATAACAGTTGATTGATTTAGGATTAACTATAATCGCTATACCAATTTATTGTGATAACACTAGTGCTATTTGTATTTCTAAAAATCCTATTCAACATTCAAGAACCAAACATATAGACATAAGGCATCATTTCAAAAGGGATCTTGTATACAAAGGAGAAATTTAACTCACTCATGTATCTACTGAAAATCAACTTGTATACATTTTTACAAAACCTTTAGCCTTTGATACTTTCAGTCATTAAGAACAAGGCTTGGTGTGATTGGTTTGAATGCTTAAATAAAAATATTTTTGCAACATTGATGTTTGTTTACTAGTTAATGTGTTTGTGTGTTTTAATGTGTTTATGAATTTGTATGTGTGATTTTGTTTCTTTAAGTGTCTGTGTTTTTTTTCATTGTTCATTATGTTTTAGTGTGATTTTTAAATTTTAGTTTTGATTGAGTGCAAAATCTAAAAATTTTAAGTGACATTCGTCCGGGACAAAATTTTTTTGTATGGGACGATTTTGTATAATGTGTCAATCTAGCGAATTTTGAACCGTTTGCTTGCAGTTTTCAGTGTTTAATGATCACTTCGTCTGTACGATCTTCATGATAGTCTTGGACGAATTATTTCTTCAAATGATGGGATGATTGAATAAAGTGATTAAATGGATAAGGTAAATTTTAATACTAACTTCGTACGTACGAACCATTAGTTCGCACTGGACGAACACATGATGGTTTGATGTAGGGGACAGCTTTAACTGCCTTTAAAACAATCATAAATATCGATCGTCCTGGGATGAACATGTATTCATCTGAACGATCGGTGGTCAAAAGTCTGTGTGAAAGGATGCTTCGTAAGTTGTGTTGATTACGAAAAGCCATTTCATTTTGGACAGATTGGATCATCCGTACAAAATTTTTTAGTACGGGACAAACGAAATTTTGTATGGGACAAAATTTTTTTGTCTGGTATGAACATGTCATTTTCAATAAATAGACGGGCTTTTTTAACCCAACAGTCACACTCTAAACATCACTTTCAATACCTTTCGTATTCTAGATCTTTCTCAAATCGCAAGTTCAAGCAAGCGCCAAAACGTTCTGGCCAAGAAACCTCATAGGAATTCATCTGAGAACTTTCTTTCAAAAGCAAATGAGGATTCCTTTCCTAGGTTTGCTTCAGCCAAAATCACCCCCTCCAAAATCCTAATCCAAGAAGAACTTACCTTTCAGGTGATGCATTTATTTGCTTCAACACAGTTTCATTTTATCCTTACCCTCGTCCACCTCTACAATAAAGAAACCTTTCACTACTTCCTCTTCAACATGTCCTTTAATTCTGACAACTCTATAATTCGTTTCTTTGTCTTCAAATAAAAAGTTGAAATAACCAAGCATGACTTAGGATCATTTTTAAACTTAAGGACTAAGGGAGCTAGAGCCCATAACTTGATCACCTTTGATGTATATAAATGGTTTGAAATCAATAAAGTGATTAGAGGAAATAGTATTGATGAAAAAGTGGCTAGGGTATCCAGTCTTGTCCGAAATGGAGGTATCATCCAGCATGTTCTTAGAACTTCAATTATTCTTAAAGCTGGTGATAGAGTCAATATAACCCCTCTTCTTTCTATGGTGACCTTTTTTATCATGTCTAGTGAACCTATAGATGAAGCCTAACTAATCCTTGACTATCTTTATGGACTTTCAGAAATTGGTCATGTAGAGCATAAAAGAAAGAGGAACATTCTATTAGGACATTTAGCCACCTATATTCTGGAGAAGAAATACAACTTGATTCATCCAGATCAATAGTTTGAAGAACCGCTCTACTACAATGACGGATCATTTAGAGCAATCTTCAAAACTGATTAATCAAGCAAAGTACATATTATAAGTGATACAGAGGAAGAACCAGAAGCTGCACCTACACCTGCCAATGAACCAAATTATCAGGATTTGGTTCAAAGATTTGATCAACTAGAGACTCATTTTGATTAACGTTTTGATCAAATAGAGACTCATCTTCAGCAGCATGCTGTTCAATATCAACATGACATGGGTTTTATGAGGGAACAAATGAATGATATCAGTACCAATGTGCTTATGATGAGTACATACTTTAAACTCATTAGTAGTGCTCCTCCTCCTCCTCCATATCAGGGTTCGTCTCAGTGATAGCAACAGTTGATTTTATGTGTTTTTTCTTTTTTTTTTTTTGTATTAGTTGTTGTTCTTAGGATGTTTGATGTATTTTTCTTTTATTTTAGATGTTTTATTTTTTTATTGATATCCTGATGTTAAATTGTAAAATCTTCATATTGATATCAATATATATTCGTGTGTTTTGGCTTTAATATTTTTGAAATGTATGTTAGCCTATATGAAAATCATCATATTTTTAATCTTAATTATGATATATTCTGAATTGTAAGTTAAAATTAAATTCATTAGAAAACCTAATTATTCTAAGTTTTAAGTTTTTCTTATAACTTGATATTATTAAGATTATCAATTTCATGTATCTTATTTAGACTACATTATTGTTAATAATATTATTGTAATTGTGATATTTTCTTATTTTGTATTTCACTTATCTATTAATATTTATGCACTTAGAAAGATTTGAAATTTTAGATTATTATTTTTGGAAAGAAAATGATTACTCTTGAAAATTGTACAAATATACAAAAATCAAAAGAAATGCGCAATAGTTCGCAATATGAAAAAGAGGCAACAAATAAGCCCAAAGTAAAAATGATGCACAAAAATGTGCCACAAATTTGAAAAAGATGCGCAAAGCGCCACATGTGGTAATCATTTATTTTCAGACTATTTTAATATCTTAATTCAAATTGATCTTAATTTAAAAATTTTGTCCGGACAAAGTGAACTTCGGTCCAGGACGAAGTGAACAGACTCTCAAAAATTTGGCAACTTCCTGCAGTTTTTGGGAACCAACTTATGAAATAACTGTTTGTACTGGACGAACCTAGTTCGTACGGGATGAAGTGTGAGTATGAAGTCATTTCATACCAATATACATTTGGTTCATTTCCAACGTATTTAAGTAAAATTGTCTGGGATGATCCATGACCGTACGGGATGATCCACTCGTAATAACTTGAATTTTTGAAGTTTTTGGATAGTTTTTTTGTCTCTTCTATATATAGGCCAATTTAGACTTCCACCAAATCTTTTTGCCCATTGATCTTCATGCCTATTGAAAGAAGAGTCAAGGAGAGCGTTCAAAAGAAGATTCTTACTACTTGAGTGAGAAGGCTTTACTTGGTGGATAAAGGAAAGAGTCTATACTTTTGATTTGGGATTACTTCACACTTTTCTTCTTCTTCTAGATTTCTGTGAGAAGATCTCTGTCAGGAGATCCGGTCTCTGCCGACACTTGGAGAGTGTGAACAGTCGAAGGGTTCTCTGCCACACTTGGAGAGTGTGAAACAACCGAAGGATCTCTACCCATACTTGGAGAGTGTGAACAACGAAAGGTTCTCTACCTATACTGATAAGTGTGAAAGGAACGGACGGTTCTCTGCCAACATTTGGATAGTGTTAAAAGGACTCATTCTCTGCCAATACTTGGGATATGTGTAAGGATGACGGTCTCTGCCACACCGGGTAGTGGTGGAAAGAGTTTTTTGTAAAGGCTTCTCCACCTTGCTGGTGGTGCTAAAGGAGAGTCACTAGTGGTATTAGTGCATACTCGGAGGTGCCTCAGGGAGTGGATGTAGTTCTGGTTTTGACTGAACCACTATAAATCTGGGGCTTTTTGAAAGTTCGTTAGGGATGTTAAGCCTATAGAACTGGCCTAAGCTAACCAAGAGGGGGTGAATTGGTATTTTAAAAAATTCTTTTCAAAAAGAGTAAAATATATAAACCAAAATCACACCACAAGAAAAATAAGCACGAAAATCTAAAGTGCGGAAGAAAGAAATAACAACACAAAAAATTATAGTGGTTCGGTCAACTTGACCTATGTCCACTCCCGGAGGGCCCTCCAAGTATTCACTACAATCGTGACTCTCCTTTAGCCCCCACAGCTAGGCGGAGAAGCCTTTAAAAAGAACCTCTCTTTGCCACTTTCCGCGCAAAGCAGAGAACCTATTCCTTTTGCTGTCCTCCTGAAGCTGGCTGAGAACCACAATCAAGATGCTGAATCCTACACTCTATGACCCTTCCACGGACGAGAAACTCTAGACGATCATAGAAGCAGAAGCGATCCTTGAAGACCCTTGTGAATCCCCTCACAAGATCCTCTCTCTTCCCTCTCTTATTTCTCTCCTCAAGGTCTTCTCAGGTCAAGGCAGCAGCAAAAGATTGTTCAAAATGTTGAACAATAGCTCTTAAATAGAAGAGCTTCAAAGGAGCTCATTAATTGCAAGTTGCAAACAATATCATCCAGGCCGATATGCGACATCGTCCTGGCCAATCAGTACAATTCTCAGAAGATCGCGTCAGGCATCGCCTGAATGTAAACTGGAAAATTTAAAATTGCTTATCGTCAGCCGATATCACGATTGTCCCGCCGATCAGTTCAAATCAGAGGAAAATCGTCCAGAGAATCGCCCTGAATTTGAGCTGGCCGATATTTATCGTCCAGAAGTAATATGGTTTTTTGAATTGATCATCCTTGGCCGATCCTGTGATCGTCCAGGATGATATGATCATATCAATCATCTTAAATTACTCCTTGATTTCCCGATCAATTAATCCATAATTTGTGAATATCGTCCAGGACGATCAATGACCATCCTGGACTATTATTAAAAAAGATAGAATACCTTAATTGTCTATGGCGGCAATTTCTTTCTGTTTTTGATCTTATCGTCAGGATGATCTGTTAATGAACGGCTGCCTTAATTAAGAATCCTTGTTTAGTTATTTTGTTTTTTAAGCCTAATCGTCCAAGATGATGTAAATATCGTCCTGGTCGATATGAGTAAAAAAGAAATTCTAAGTCTCTCAAGTGTGTGTGAGGGTTACTTAGCATCAGTCTCTTTGAACATTACAAATAGACTCAAGAAGAAAAAATAAAGTACAGACTGACTCAACCCTAAACCTATCGCAATCTTGACTGGTTTCGTTTGTTCATCCGGATCTTCGATTCCTGAAAAGTTAAAAGTAAACAGGCAGTCAGAGAATCAATAGTGTTTGTCAATCATCAAAACATAAGTCATGAAAATAGATTGTAACAATCTCCCCCTTTTTTATGATAGCAAAACACTACGAAGATAGTTAGCAGTAAATTTAGGATCAGAATGTAAAGAGCATCATAAAAACCTTCTCTTCCCTTTTGACATATCAAAAAAGGAGAAGGAAGAAGAAAGAAGAGAAAAATAGCAAACTAATTTATTTTTTTTTTTTAAACCAAGGCATGAAAATGATGTAGTATTCCATGTGATTGATTTAAAACTTAGATTGGGTTAATGAGTTAACAAATCTAACAATCCATAGAATAATAGATATTCGGTCATGGTTACCCTTAGCTCAGACGTTTCTTAGGTATAATCATCTTTTGAAATCAATGACCTATCTCAAAGAACTTAATTGAATATGGAAAAAAGAATCCATCCATCACTTGGTTTGAAAAAATATTTTATAAAATAATGAACCAAAGTAAATCTGCCACGATCGCAAAACAATCGAAATCAAGCCTTGGAGAACCAAAACTTCTAAGTTCAAAAGATTTAAAAAGGAGAGAATAGCTTGCTTTGAGTGGCTCATTTTATCCTCTTGTCAATTGAGTGGCGCTTTGTGCATCTTTTTATAGATTTTCATTTTGACGTCTTGTGCTTCTTTTGTTGGCATCATTGGCCAATTTTTTTAATTTTTGCAAGCTACATTCTCTTTTATAACCTCTAAAAAAAATCCTTAGTTGTGAGTATATTTCCTAACTATTATAGAATAGGACTCTCTCTCTAACATAAGGAAGAATTACCACAAAGAGAATCAATAATAAAGACAAGATAACGAGGGGTCGTGATGTGATAAAAAGACTTTAAACATTATAAATACAAGATAGATTTACTTTAGCAAGCTTAAGAAAAGATCTTAATTTCATAACACAATCTTTAATTTGAAATAGATTTTTGATTAGAAAAGAAAAATTATGCCACTAAAATAGGTTAGAGAAAGAGACACAATCACAAAATTATTTACCCTCTAAGAGATTAAGAGATTGAAAAACACATGACTACAAATTTTAAAAATAAGGCATGGACTACGTTATCATTTCATCGATATTTTGAAAAATCTAAGTAAGAGAAAAAAAAGTAAACACACCAAAGAGACTAAGAGAAATTAAAAAAAAAACAAGAAGCACAAGAAAGTAAACTAAAAAGATCAGTTTCATGCATTTATGTCAATCACACCTACATCTTGGTCCTTAAAGAACTGAAGAGTGTCGCAGGCCAGTGGTTTAGTAAAGATGTCAGCCAATTGATTTTCAGTTGTCACTGGTGTACTCAATGTCTCCCTTAATCACATATCTCTAATGAAGTGATGCCCTAATGTCAATGGTGCTTTATCCTTGAATGTTGGATAGGATTCTTAGAGATGCTATGTTTAGGAAGTTGCTATTTGCATGTTTTACATTCTTGCCAACTTATATACGTTTGTGATGATTCCAAAGCATATTGTTCAAGATGTGTAGTTCATCTCCTAACATTTTTTGGAAGAATTGTATTTGCCTTGTGTTGACTAACATTACAGGAAAGACTCCAAGACGTGCGAAACTTCAAATTAAAATCAGCATGAGATACCTTAAATTTTGAAGCTTGCACTTTGCTTAGAAAATCAAATTTGAAAGGGCCGTGATTTAACACTTGATGAAAATAAAACATGCAACACACAAATAAGAGATCATATTAATTTTGTATTGATCTACAGGCATTTCGTTTGTATGGAGATCAGACAGTCTATCTCTACAGAGCATTTGGAACGGATAGGAAACTTTGCTCTAAAAATTTTTTTTTCTAAGTCCCTTTCGTCAGACGAAATTAATATCTACATGGACGATCAGTCCTCTGTAAAATTTTCCGTCCAGACGAAATCAAATGAATGTAACAGGACTAGTCCTATGGAAATTGTCCAGACGAAATTAAATATCGTACAGACGATCAGTCCTCTGTAAAATTTTCGTCCAGACGAAATCAAATATCGTACAGGACATCAGTCCTCTTGTAACAAGTATTTCGTCCAACGAAATCAAATCATGACAGGACGATCTCCTCTGTAAATTTGTCCAGAACAAAATCGTCAAACTTTGTATAGTTAACCGACTTAAGACAGTTTTTTCAGCAGTTTTCTAGAATGCGACCTTGAAATACCGTTCGTACTGGAACGAACTTAGTTCGTACAGGACGAATCTGCTACGAAGACATTTCGTACCACATCATTCAAATAGATCGATTTTTTCGATCTTTAAGTAATCGTCCAGGACGATCACGTCGTAAGGACGAATCACTGCGTACAGAATTGAATAACTTCTGTTTTTGGGCTGTTTTCTTGTCCTTTATATAAATAGTCCAAATTAAGACTGCACACCATATCTTTTTGTCATTTATCTCTTGCCTCTTGGAGAAAAGCAGAGAGAGTGGAAGAGAACATTCAAGGAGGATCCTACCAATTGGAGCGGAGAAGGCTTCACTTTGAGTTTCAAAGGTAAGAAGTCTCTACTGTGTGAATTGGAATTACTTCACTCTCTTCTTTCTTCCTTCTAGATTCTTGTGAGAAGATCTGTTTAAGGAATCGGTTTCTCTGCGACCACTTGAAGAGTTGTGAACAGCCGAGGGTTCTCTGCGAACTTGGAGAGTGTGACAGCCGAAGGGTTCTCTGCCCACACTTGGAGAGTGTGACAGCCGAAGGGGTTCTCTTGCCACACTAAGGGAGTGTGAAAGGACGAAGGGTTCTCTGCCTACCTTGGAGGGTGTGAAAGGACGACGGTTTCTCTGCCAACACTGGGTTTTGGTGTAAAAGGACGGAACGTTTTTCTCTACCGCACGCGGGGAGTGTGTAAAAGAGTGTGTTGTAAGGCTTTCTCCGCCTTGCTGTGGGTGCAGAAAGGAGAGTCCACTATTGGTATAGTGGCAATCTCACAGGGTGCCTCTGGGGAGTGGATGTAGGTCTGGTATGAACCGAACACCTATAATCTGGTGTCAATATGTACTTTACTGTTTTTATATTTCCGCCACTTTTTATTTAAGTTTTCAAACTCTGTGGTCTGAAAAATCTTTTTCTACAAAATTAAAAAGAAATTCTTTTTGTGTGTTAAAAAGGAGGACTAAATTTTAGATTTAGTTTTAACAACCTACCTATTCACCCCCCTCTTGGTAGCCTTGGATTCGCTTAGGCTTAACAAACCAAAGTACTAGAATCATACAAGTTAAGCAACGTGGTATCAGAGCTCCGTTCAATATTATAAGTTTGAACTACTTTTTGATTAACGTAGATGGCTCTTTATGGAATCGAAAACACACCTGAGGGTTACTCTATAACCTAGACCTCCCTGTTTGACATATGTCCTTTTGATCTTTTGGAAAACACGCATGTCTACCTTTCTTAACAGTCACTTGAAATTATCTGCATGTGGATGTTAGTAACACAGATGGATACACCAAGAACCACTAGATTAGTTGAATGGAGTGATGGTAGAAATACCTTTTACTGATTGGACTGTAGAAGAACGTGAACTTAGCATAATTAATGCCAAATGTTTAAATAGTTTCCCTTTTGTGCTTTAAAATCTGAAGACTACATGTGGTTTCACTTGCAAAAAGCGGAAAGGACATCATGGGATGACTTTGTTATAACTTAGTGAGGGACAAATGAGTTAAACAATCTAAAGACTCAATATCTTGGTTAACAGACATGAATTGTTTTGCATGAAACCTAATGAATCTATTTCAGACATGTACACAGATTTACCAAATTGTCAGCTCTTTTGCATGGCACTTGGTAGGGAATTAACTAATGCTGAAGATGGTCAATAAAATCTTCGTTGTTTTACCTACTACTTATGCTGCACAAAATTACTGCAATTACAGAGTCTAAAGATTTAAACATTTTATTCTATTGACAATCTTCTGTTTCTCATATGCGTTATGAGCAAGGAGTAGTCAAAAGGAAGATGATGCCGGTGACCACGAAGGGAGAAGAAGTATAGCATTAAGTGGAAGAGTCAGAGAGTGAACACTCACAACCTGAGGATGAGATGATGTTGCACTAGATGAGCTAGACAATTCAGAAGCTTTTTTAGGAGAAAGCAGAAAGAAACGCCAGCAATGGAATAGAGGTAAGTTTAACAGAAATGGCAAGGTTTCTAATGAATTAATTTGTTATGAATGCAGGAAACCTGGTCCATGGATCAAGACCTGATTCCCAAACTCAAGCTACTCCTAGCAAGGAGAGAAGATTGAGAGAAACCAATGCGGTAAGAAGGGCAAGACAGAAGTTTCAAAGAGCTTTTTGGCGGACTCAGCTTCAGACTCCATCTGAAACAGAAAAAAGGAAGAAGAAGTCATAATCTTTGCTGATGCAGATAATGTGGATCACTCAGATCAAGAAGAGGTAAGTAACCTATCCTATGATGAATTATTTGAAGTTTCTGAACACATGCCATGATGCATACTAGGAAACATGAATAAGGAATGCATGCTAGTGTTAACTTTAGAACTGACGACTCAAAGTGAACATGAAATCTTAGGAAAGAACCATGCTTTAATAGATAACAGACCACATGAAACTACTTGATGAATATGATGACTTGAATAAAAATTTGAAATCTAAAAATCATCCCTATTCTGATCTTGAAAAGGAATTTAAAAAATTTTAAGGATGAATCGTGAGAGCAAAGCATATAGGAATCAATTATACCAATCGAATGTTTGGAAGATATGAATTCATTTTACAAATTGACATAAAAGCTCTCGAGGATTAATAGGAGCCCCCAGACTTGAAGGATTTACAAAATCCTAAATATATCCTAATTCATGAAATCCCTTAGAAGACAATCACATGAGAGAACACTTAGGATTTTTTCCTAGATGCTAAATGTAATATTTTATCGGATTTTTGGGGACATATAGCTTCCAGCACCTGTACTTGATGATTGAAATCTAATTTGTGTGGAGAACTAAGGAATGCATAAACCTGCCATATCATTACATGCATCTTGATTATAAATTGCTATAGGTGAACCCAAACTTGTTTGGGTTCCCAGGTCTAATATTGATATTTTTGCAGGCATTGCTCTCACACAAGACTCGTGGGAGCATATGGTACCTGGATAGCGGGATGTTCAAAGCATATGCTGGAAGCACTAACAATTCATTCGCTAGAAGCCAGGAACGAGGCAAGGTTACACTTGGAGATATCCACAAAGAAGGTGGTTTCGGATCTGGTATGATTGGTAATTTTAAAAACTTTTTTGATAGACAATAGTGTTAACTTGGTGAAGCTTTACAAGCATATTGTGGTAAGTATAAGTCAGCTATGTGAAAGGGCTATAATGTGAAATTTTTACATACTAGCTGCATATTGAAGCCTAAAATGGAAAAGAAGTTTTAAATGGAAAAAAGGGTAAACAATGTTTACAGTTGCTAGATTTGAATTCATTTCATATCCTATTGCCTTTTTTTGAAAACTGTTTCTGATGAATCTTGGCTTTGGCATAGGAACTTGTCCATTCTAGTATGAATAAATCTAGGAGAATTCCCAAAAGAATTTGGTAAGACGGTATAACCCAAAACTAGACTTTACTAAGGACGCATCTTGTGATGCATGCTCAATTAGGGAAACAGTAAAGTCGTCTTTCTAAGTCCAATAATGATCTAGAACTAGTAACCATTGGAAATTCTTCACATGGACCTTTTTGGACAGTAGGACTGTAAGTCTCCATGGAGGAAAGTATACGGATTTGTTAAATTGTGGATGATTTCTCTAGTTCAGAGCTTGGTTAGATTCCTTTTTTATAAAAGTGATCATTGAGGAATTCAGTAAAATTATTCAACTTAGGATTCAAAGAAACCTAGGATGTGAAATAATCCGTTCTGTACAAAGGTGATCATTGGAGGGAGAATTTGAAAATGATCAAGATTTGAGAATTTCTGTAAAGAAAAAGGGATTGATTACACTTTTCTGCCTCCTAGAAACCTCAACCAAAATGGAACAGTTGAAAGGAAACAACAGAACATTAATCAGAAGCCCGCCAGAGCAATGCTTGACAGAATACTCTCTTCCTAATCATTTTGGCTAGGCGGGTTAGCAACTGCATGTTATGTTCTGAATGGGTGAATGTGGAGGATCAATTTTAATACAACACCCTATGAGTTACTAAAAAGGTAGAACACGCAAATTTGTCTCATGTGCCATGTTTTGGCTGCAAGGTGTTCATTCCATAACACTGGAAAATCTGCTTAGGAAAATTTGATCCAAATCAGATGAAGGAATTTTTGTTGGATATTTCAAGTGTTGGAAAATCTTATAGAGTATTCAACAAAAGAACTTTAGTGATGAGAAACCACAACCAATGTTGTCTTTTGATGAATCTGGAATTTGAGAAAGGCCAAACATTGTTGAAGTAAGGAAATGAAGAAAACTCCCATAAAGATTGATAAATTAAATTTGGAAGAAAATGTGGAAGAAAATTTGACAAGAGAAAACCCTTTGGCCTAAGGCTTTGAAAATTTATCTAAAAATCACGCCAAGAGAATTGATTATACGGAGAACCTAGTGAGGGTGTTAGAACGTAGGGCATGGAATTGAAATAAGGAGTCAATCACTCAGCCTTTATTTCAACTAGAGAACCCACTAATAATTGATCAGGCATCTTCCTGATGAAGTTTTGGATATTGGGCCATGCAAGAAGAGGTTAAATCAATTTGTAAGAAATAAAGTTTGGAAATTAACTACAAGGCCAAAGATCAAGTATGTTGAACAAAGTGGGTATTCAAAATAAATGAATGACTCAGGAGTAGAAGAGAGAC